>NW_022437094.1:903778-994607 GCF_009761245.1 Sapajus apella
GTGTGTGTGTGTGTGTGTGTGTGTGTGTGTGTGTGTGTGTGTGTGTTTAGAGGATGGATGGATGGATGGATAGATAGATAGATAGATAGATATGCTAGCCTTGGATAATTGATAGGAAATTTTAATTTTACTTTTCTTAATCTAACAACTCACATTCCAAGATGGGGAGAAAGATTATTTGTGCCAGGTCAGAATTTGGGCTCATTTGCCTAACATCAAGTCAGGAAGGCTTATGGTGGATACTATAGTTTGTCTATTTAGAAGCCATTGTTCAGCTCCATCCTTGCTAACAGAACCTCAGGAATTTTTTCAGCTCTTTTAGCAGAAATATGCTTTAAAGGAAACTTTATTTTTCTCCAACCCAAGAAATACAATAAAATAGATTTGAACTAAATGATGGTTATTACATTCCTCTTACCAGTAATTGGTATAGGATGTGCATATGACCTAATCAGGGCAAATGTGATCTGTGTAGGGACAGGTAGTGCCACTGGGAAGGATTTTCCTACTATAAAAAGAAATGTTTGACTAACTGCAGGTGATGAGATCTTGTAATCAGAGAGTCCAAAATACTTTATGTTCTAAGTATTACTTAACAATATTGCCCACATTCTTGTTTTTGAATTATTTAAATACTCTTAAAGTGTGTGACTTACGAGAGAAATATTTCACACTGTTTTATAGGGAACAACCTTTTAGTTCACTTCCATGCTTGATGTTGCTAAAGCCATTTGGTGACTATGAAGGGAGTTGCTTGAATGGCAAAGAGAGGTGAACATGATAATTAAAGGAGTTTTTAATGAAGTAATTTACTTACTGAAATAACCAATGGTATAACTGAACTGCCTAAAGAGTTTTTATGTGAGCAAATAAAAATATCTTTATTGTTGAATCTGACTTTTCATTCCTTACAGGCAAGAATATCCTCACCCCAAACCACATCATTTCTAACACCATACTTCAGAATTCTGTTTGGCTATTTGACTGACAGAGAAGAGGTTAGAAGTTCAGAGAAACATGGCCCTGGAAACATTCACACTTCCGTTTTGAGAAAGTTCACATTTTAATTCAACGATTTAACTTGAGGTTAAAGAGAGAAATTACATGTGAAATAAAACCATTATATTAGAGATATCCATATTGGATAATTGGTCCATTTCTTACTTAGATTGCATAGACACTTTAAATAAAATTCATTTAGATTTGGGGATGAAAATATCCTTCCTCTCCTGATTCCAACAGTTAAAAAAATGATTATAGTTTCTAGTACATGACATACTTTTTCTTTTTTTTTTTTTTTTTTTTTGTTTTACAAAGTGATTTTTTAAAATATATATTTTACTGCGTTTTAGGTTTTGGGGTACCTGTGAAGAACATGCAGGATTGTTGCATAGGTACATACATGGCAATATGGTTTGCTGCCTTCTTCCCCATCACTTATATCTGGCATTTCGTCCCACGTTATCCCTCCCCAACTCCCCACCCCCTGGTGTCCCTCTCCTAGTTCCCCCCTACAGACTTCATTGTGTGATGCTCCCCTCCCTGTGTCCATGTGTTCTCATTGTTCAACACCCACCTATGAGTGAGAACATGCAGTGTTTGATTTTCTGTTCCTGTGTCAGTTTGCTGAGAATGATGGTTTCCAGATTCATCCATGTCCCTACAAAGGACACGAACTCATCGTTTCTTATGGCTGCATAGTATTCCATGGTGTATATGTGCCACATCTTCCCTGTCCAGCATGACATACTTTTTCACACCTCTATGTCTTTGCTAAAACTGTTCCCTAAGCTTGGAATACTTTTTCTACCTGTTTTTCTTCTGGCTAATTCTTATTCATCTGATAAGACTTAGTTTACTCATATTTTTCAGGAAGTCATCAGGTATCCCTAGATAGCCTAGAGGTCTTTCATTTGTGCTTGCACAGCACTGTCTGCTTACCTCTTCTACAACACTATACACTTTACATTAATTTTTTTTGTTCATGGATATTTCTCCTGAACTACACTGTAAGACTCTTAAGAATGAAAAATGTTTCTAATTAATTTCCTCATTCTTAGCATTTAGCATATTATCTGGCGTATAGAAAGTGCTTAGTAAATGATTTATTTCAACTACGGAGCCAATTTGAGTAATTATCACAATAAATTTAAGGCATAAACCAAAACATTTCTGAGACAGGTCTCAATCAACTTAGAAGTTTATTTTGCCAAGATTAAGAACAATGCCCAGAAGAAAAAACAGAGAATTACAGAAGCCATCTGTGGCTTGTGCCTTTCTCCAAAGACAACTTAGAGGATTTCAATACTTAAAGGGGAAAAGCAGGCTAAAGGGTAACAAATAAGGATATAATCACATTACTGAATCCACATGTTGCAAGATAAAAGGAGCAGGTAGGGGAATAGTCAATTATGTATTCATAGTGCTCAGTTAATCATCATTTTACATAAGATTAGGTGAACATGGAGTAACTATCTGTGGAGATTACACAGGATTTTTCTCGGCCCCTTTGCCAGGCTTGCAACAGGAAGTGCCCCATCTAATCAGGCTGTCAGGCTGTGTCTGGCTTGCTCTTTGGCCTGTGGCTGCCACGACTGCATGCTCAGACCCTGACAGGAGAGGGTGTATGAGTAAGTGAGTACAGGCTCAAGTCGGTTATTCCAAACGCCAGCACAGGGATGGGCTCTGTGCAGGGCTTGTGGCTGGACCAGGCATGTCACCCTGAGGGAAACACAGTGGTGCACAGGTAGGGGAGGCCACAACCCTGAGGCCCCCGAAGTTGTGTTACAACATGCTAATTAGCTCTTTTAGTCCAGCCATCCACAGTTTGATGGATGGCAGCATGTTAGCAGCTCAGTAACCCCTTTGCCCCTCTCTGGCTCATGACTCCATGACTGGCTTGGCCCTGCCATTGCTTCCTGTAGTGTGGGGCAGCTGCTGTCCACTGGCAGACAGCAGAGGACCACAGTGTTACAGCCTTTTGAGTACCCACATTCAATGGGTTCCAAATTCTTATCCTGTGTCTAAGAATGAGGTCATGCTGACGACTGAAGGGTGATGAGGGCAAAGAATTTTATTGAGCAGCAAAACAGCTCTCCGTGGAAAGGAGATGGGAAAGTGGTCTCTCATCTAAAGTCAAGTCTTATCACCTGTTTGGCTGAGTCTGGACTTTTTATAGGCATTGGATGAGGGAGGGACAGGCCGTAGGTAGTATTGGGAAAGGCAACATTCAATTGGTTTAAAAGCATTATTCAGAATAAACCAATAAAAAAAAATCAGAAAGGGCATGCAAATAAGAACAGAAATTCTCACTCCGGGTCACACGTTTCATCGGGAACTAGCAGTCTGGTCTTTCAGCCTTCAGGCTGTTTTTGGCTTGAAGGTGGGATTTCACTGAGAACCTGTGCCTGTCTACCTCCTGCCACTATCAAAGATTTTTTAAACTTTTCTCTGTATCTATCTGCTTAGGAAAAAAAGAAAAGGTAGGTTATTATTTTCTTCTTTAAAAACATAGGGTGGTAGATGTATAGAACATGCAGGTTTGTTACATAGGTTTATGTGTGCCATGGTGGCTTGCAGCACCTACTGACCTGTCCTCTAAATTCCCTTCCCTCACCCTCACCCTCCAGCAGGCCCTGGTGTGTGTTGTTCCCCTCTCTGTATCCATGTATTCTCATTGTTGAATTCCCACTTATGAGTGGCAACATGCGGTATTTGGTTTTCCGTGCCTTTGTTGGTTTGCTGAGGAGAATGGCTTTCAGCTTTACCCATGTCCCTGCAAAGGACTTGATCTGATTCCTTTTTATGGCTGTATAGTATTCCATGGTGTATATGTACCACATTTTCTTTGTCCAATCTATCATTCATGTGCATTTGGCGTCTTTGCTATTGTGAATAGTGCTGCAATAAACATACATGCGCATGTGTCTTTGTAGTAGAATGATGTATATTCCTTTGGGTATATATCCAGTAGTTGGATTGCTGGGTCAAATGATATTTCTGGTTCTAGATCCTTGAGGAACCACCATACTGTCTTTCACAATGGTTGAACTAGATTACATTCCCACCAACAATGTAAAAGTGTTTATATTTCTCCACAGCCTTTCCAGCATCTATTGTTTCTTGACTTTTTAATGATCACCATTCTAACTGGCATGAGATGATAGCTCATTGTGGTTTTGATTTGCATTTTTCTAATGACCAGTGACGTTGAGCTTTCTTCATATGTTTGTTGTCCACATAAATGTCTTCTTTTGAGAAGTGTCTGTTCATATCTTTTGCTCACAATTTGATGTGTTTATTTTTATTGTTTTGTAAATTCATTTACATTCCTTGTAAATTCTGGATATTGGACCTTTGACAGATGGGTAGATTGCAAAAATGTTCTCTCACTCTATGTTGCGAAAGGCAGTTTTTTGCACGATTCAGCTTTCAGCTTAATTTTTTCCTCTTCAGCACAGTGAATTGCGGTCCCAAATTTTTATTTTTTATTTACAAAAGTAAACAGCCCTAATGTATCTAAGTTTATGATTCAACCACCAATTTAGTGAAAAAGAATAATAATACATTAAGGTAATTTGAATCTGCTAAATCTTTATTTGGGTTTTTTTTTTTTTTTTTGGAACCAATAAAATGATCAGCAAAAATTCTCTCATGTCAATATTTTACTCCTCTTTTATTTAACGTTACTGCCACCATCCTCTCCCTCTCTCTCTCTCCGTCTCTCTCTCTCTCTCTCTCTCTCTCTCCCTCCTCAAACTGCAGAATAGAGAACATGCATTTGCGTGTAGGAGGCTGGCAGGGAAGGGAGCCAAGTATGTCATAGCAGAGGAGGAGGGTCTACATACTTCCTTGTATTAAAAAGATAAACTCAGATGAAGCTCCAAAGCACACAGCAAAGGAGAGGAAGAAGGCAGTAAGGCATTTCATAAGCAGAGCTGAGTCAGCAGGGCAGCAAGGCAGAGAGGGACTGAGACTGTGCATGGCAGTATCCCAGTGGCTGGAGATTCAAGGTAACTATTCCACTGATCCCTCTTGTCTTTCTTTTCTAATTCACTGCTTCTGCATTTGAGCTGGCAATGCGCATGTCCCTGTGTGTCCTTTCTCTGTATTAGGAAAGGACTGCAAGTAAAGCCTGCTCATTAGAAAGCAGGCCAGAGATACAGAAGCAGGCAAGATTCTTCCTGAAAGGGGAATTCTGAAAACTCAGAATTGTGTTTCATTATTTGGTTAATTTTTAAAAATATATTGTTTTTAAAGCATCTGGGTACTAGCATTTTGTTTTAAAAACAGATAAAAAGCTGTAGATACAAGCTAATTTGAAGAGGCTGGAAATACTGCTGAGGATTTTGTTTTGCAAGTAGAAGAAAAACAATTTTTCAATTCTCAGTTAAAGTTGTTTCCTTCTTTTGCTTACACTTCCAGTTCAGCTATTACCTACTTTGTATTCTTGAATTTCTCTGAATCTGAGCAACATAAAAGGTGGGAACCACATTTCAAATTTAAATTGGTGGATTCATTCTTATAAGTGAGTGCATGTTTAAGACAGACTGGGCAAAGAGAAGAGAAAGATGAGGGGTGGGTGGAACGTGCAGGAGTGGGGAAGAGAGTAGGTTAGAAGGATAAGGAGAAAGGGAGAGAAGGAAGGAGAGAGGAAAGGGGGAAGGGAAAGAGAAGGGAGGAGTGCTTTAGTTACAAAGCTTTTAGGTTTAATAAAACTAGGAGTGGGTCATTTATAAACTGATTTCTTTAGAAAACATTTCCTTCATATTTTCAGAAATAAATCAGGGGTCATTATAAAAAGGTTACAATATGGTGTGTTTTGATATTTCTGACTTGGTTTTTTGTTTCTATTTTGCTTTTAAAAACACTGGATCTTGGTTATAAATACTTTAATTAGGAGCAGTATTATTTGAATGCAGAAAGTGAGAAACACACACTAGCTACTTTTCTCAGTGCCACTGAAATGTTGAAATGTAAAGCTCAGCACTTCTGGGTTTACAGTGTACAGCTGAGTTCAATGATTTTTTTTCATCTGACTTAAAGTATTTACATTGCACATTGTCTCCTTTACTTTGTCCTTGAAGAGACTTATTTCTTTGATTTACTAAGGGCAGCTAACCACAAGCTTTATCAGCCTCTGGTATACGGGCAGAAGAAAATAAATGAGACAACATTTCAGGATTCCCTAAAGGGCTATTTCCCAAAGAAGCATTTAAAACACTGAGAAATTGTTAGGTTGAATGAACTGTATTATTCTTTGTCATGAGCAAAGCCAGTTAAATAGGAAACATTGGGATGGAAAAAAGGAGAATGGAGAAATATGAAGAGATTTTTATAAACAAGATATTTTTACATTGCAAATACATGAAAACAAATTTTAAAAAATCTTCCTGTTTGGGGAGTATATCCTCCCTGATTTTATGTGATGATAATATACCAAGGACCATGTAATTGGACATCTTTCATTATTGGAGGAACTTCCTCCATTTTCATTTCTTTTTTTAAAAAAAGTCTCTTTTTGAGATTCTTAATTGTCAATATTGCTGCAAACAGCTGTCAGGGTAAAATTTCTATTGTGTTTAAAATATGTTTGTGGTTGTTCCATGAAGAGGTGGCAGTTGAGGGTCTAGTGCAGTTCTGGTTCTATCTTTTTGTCTTCTGACTTCTTTCTCCAGAAATAAAAATCCTGTTCTTAGGATTTAGGTAAAAATTTCATTGTTAATGTGAGAAGGGAAATAGAATACTCAGCTTGACTCCTCAAGTTGAATGTGATTCTGACTCATAAGATTTTAGACCATCTGTTTTTCTGGGCAAAAATATCTCTAAAGTAACAAGAACAATAAGAAAGAGAAACCAAAAATCAGAAGTTATCAGTTTTACAAAGCTAATTTTCAGCTACTTAATTGTGTTGTAAAATGACCTGTTTGAGGAACAACTGTCTTGGACTTTTATTATTGCTTTTGAAAAAAATAAATAACTTTTCTTGAGTTCAGAAATCTGCAAAATCTACTGCATATGCATTTCTTAATCTTATACACACAGGTATTCAAAATGGATTTCTATAAATGGATTTCTACTCATATTATGAAATTGTGAAAGTAATTAGATTGATATTACATTTGTTTGTTGAGAATTTTCTCATCATTCAGTAATTACTTATAGTCAGGCTCACACTGCTGGGGATCCAGAGACATTTAAATCAAAACTGCTACGTATCTTAAGAGTTAATAGGCACAGACAGATATATAAATAAATAATTCCAGTATGCTGTGATTAGTGCTCCAATACAGGTATGTCTAAACTACAGCAATAATAGCGAATATGTAGAGGTGGAAGGGTTAGTTAGAGAGGATGTTTTATTTCAGGAGAATTTTAATGGATTACTATGATACTTCTGGTACCGTAATCAACTCAGTGGCTAGCAGTTCACTCCTTTTACCACAAGCTTAAGGGTGGACATATAACCAACCATTCATTAAATACACGATGTTAAGTACTTTATATGCATTATTTATAATTTCTTCCTCATCATATGAATCAGGAAATTGTAGTATATCCATTTTCTGATAAGAAAATTGAGGCACAGAGAGGGTAAGTAGTTTGCACTAGGTAGTAAATCTCAGACCCAGGATTTAAACTCAGAACTGCCCAAAGCAACTATGTTACATTATTTCACACAAAGTAACAAGGAAATTGGGGGTATGAGTAGAGTAAAAGAGGAAATTTCAGTCAGAGAATTGTAAGTTTAAAGCAGTGGACATGAATAAGTAGGTGAGTTTCATTAACTTGATCTAGGTCTAAGGTTGCCAAAATTTAAGGTTACTTTGGGGTATGAAAGAAAAAAAATGTTGGAATTAAATCCCAAGAGCAAGGCAAAGATCACATTATAAAACATTTTATATACTGTACTGTATTTAATGTTTGAACATTATTCTGTACCTTTTGAGCAATCTTTGACAATGTTTATGCAAGAAAGGATAGAATCAGTTTTGCATTTTGGAAAGATCATCCTAGTTGTAGTATGAAGGGCAGATTAATGAGTAGACACTGAAGGCAGTAGTCCATGTAAATAGTTATAATGGATTGAGTATCTTACATACTTTTGAGAAATGTGGGTTGCAATAGTATTTACCTCATTGGTTTGTCATTAATATTTAGTGATCACATGAAATAGGATCAGAAGGAAATTGGCATATAGTAAGTGCCTCATAAATGTTAGCCATTGTTATTATTTCTCTAACTTCTGTTATTATATCATGTAAAAGAGTAGGAAACAATATAAGTAAAGAAAAAGAACTGAGATTTTCAAGTTTAGTACAGAAACATGAGAAGGCTAGCCTGAGTTGGGACTTGAATTGGTCCTTAAAGTGCAGATGGATGTTGAGGTGGTGGAATAAGGCTTTCTAAAAGGGAAAATGATATGAATAAAAGCAACACACACACACACACACACACACACACACACACACACACACACCCCATGGGCAGTCAACAGTGACAAATACTTTTTTTCTACATGTAAAGAGTTCTTAGCATATACAATCAAAAGGGAGTGGTATGTGTAGTGGTTATGAACATGGACATTGGATCTTACCGCTTGAGTTTTAACACAAGCTTAGTCACTTGGTAGTTTTATGTTGGGCAAGTTTTCATTTTAATCAGTTATTTACCAGTTGTGGCTAAAAATAGTACCCACCTCATGGACTAAGAACAGTATCTGGAACATAGTAAACCCTATGTAGTGTTAGGTATTCTTATCATTAAAAAGAGACTAGGACTAGTTTATAGATAGCTTTGAGTTAGGTTAGTAAGGAATATGGATGAGAAAGATGAATAAGTCAGTAAGATGATTCAGAGATTTCTCAATTTCAAGGTTGGATAACAGAAAATTGTGGTACCACTGACAGAAGAAAAAGGTTAGAAACTATAACCTGTTTTGAGAAAAATAAAGACAGAAATAATTAATAATAACATTTTACAAAACACTTTCACATACGTGAGAGTGGTTTTGAACATGCTCAAGTCAAGGTGCTGCCAGGCATTCAGCAAGTAGCTGCCTATATGGAACCAAAGGTTAGGAGAGAGAGTCCAGGATAGGATGATCATAGAGAGCATGTACAAAGTTACAGTAAAGCAGGTAGCTGGAAGCAATTGGGGTGTTAATCATTGGAAGAGTGGATGGTAAAATGTGGTGGATGCACAGTTAGAAGCAGTTGATTAGATATAGTAACATGGAAGTATCTGAGTAATATAATGCTGAGAGTGAAAAAAGACTGAGTAATAAAATGCACAGTAAGGTAACATACACGTATATTTAAAATGACAAAATCCATTTTGCAAGAATATAAACAAACAAAAAATATGCTAAACTTGTAATGGTTGCTTACGGTGAGAAAAAAGATAAGAATGGGAATAGAACATGATGATAAACTAGAACAACTGAGTGAACATCATGGGGGCGGGGGGTTGCATGAATTGTGATAACATGCCATAAGCTGAGGAGTGTGATCCTCTGACACACATTCAAAAAGAGCATTGAAAAGGCAAACCATGTGTTATTTTTCTATGTGACCATTCTCCAGTTACAGAAATAGTTTATAATTATTGGCAAATACTTGAGATAGTTATCTCAAGTTAAAAATAGTTAATTAGTATTATAAAAGGTTATGCTTTTGCTTGGGTTCCTTTCTCCTTTCCCCTGTTCCCTCCCCTCCCTTCCCCTCCCCTCCACTCCCCTCCCCTCCCTTCCCCTTCCCTTCTTCCCTTCCCTTCCCTTCCTTTGAGACAGAGTATTGCTCTGTCACCTAGGCTGGAGTGCAGTGGTGTGAACACAATTCACTGGAGCCTTGACTGCCCTGGCTCAAGCCATTCTCCCATGGCAGCTCCCTGACAGTAGCTGGGACCAGGAATGAACCACCACACCTACCTTGTTGCTTAAATTATTATTTGTAGAGATGAGGTATATAGCTAAGCTAGATTGCTTGGCATTCTTCATGTGTAGTGTGTATGTGTGCAGAAAATAAATCCTTATGAAAAGAATCCCCATACTGTAAATCGTTATTTAAAACTAATCTGTTTTGCTCTTGCAGATCATTATGTCCATGCCAGAGAAATCAAGTATACAAACCAAGTTAGGATTTCAGTTATTTCTGAGATTATTGAACTCAATGTAGGTTGTCAGGTGTACATTACTCGCTCTCCTACTTTGGTCAGCGAAATGGTTTCACTACTCTGGGAAATGTTCAATGAAAAGAATCCTTGTTCCCTGATCCAGGACAACAAAGGGAAATTATTTGTAGACCAGGATAGTTTCCTCTTTAGCTATACGTTAGACTACATGAGACACCAAAAAGTAGTGCTTCCTGACCACTTTTCAGAGCATGGTAGGCTCCAGAGAGAAGCGGAATACTTCAAGTTGCCAGAGCTGGTTAAGATGTTGCCTCTTAAAACGAACAAGCTAAAGTCAGTTGGCAATGTCCTATGTCAAAGTGACCTTGAAGAACTTTCCGTCAACTTTGACACTATGTGTAATATCTCATCAAGTAATACCATCCATGTTAATGGCCTTGATAACTCCCTAGCTCTGACAGTGGGCAGTGGTTTTGACCTCATGAAGACAAGCTTCATCACTATTGGCTTTTGAAGCTCCTATACTCTACGTCGGGAGAGCAAAACATGCAAAATTCCGCCATGTGACCCGAATTATGGTGTGTGGTAAGATCTCATTGGCCAAAGAAGTGTTTGGAAGTACTCTGAGTGAAAGCTGAGACCATGACCATCCTCCTAAGTGATATACTTCTCACTGCTACCTAAATTCACCTTTCTGGAACAAGCCTTTGACAAATTAGCTCATGCTGGCTTCCACATGGCAGCATGCAACTCCACTGGCACCTGTACTGTAACGCATAACCAGACAGATGACAAGATCTGGACCTCTTTTACTGAATATATTTTCACCATGAATGACACTTTAAAAAATTAACCAAAAAAAAAAAAAACCCACACAAAAAAGGCAATTCTCTGTTTCTCTGTTCCCATGCCAACTATCTCCTTTAGAAATAGACACATTACTCTTGGACCTTCAGTCCTCTACCTAATCTTGAACAATCTCACTACTTTCACCGTAACCAGTTGAACATTTTTGGTACCTTCCTTCTCACACATCATCCCATTCTGTCTGGCTTCCAAACTGCCTTGCACTGAGAAGCAGGATGCCATTTGAAAAAAAGTGTTTGATGTGTAGACATATGTACTTTCACGTCACTATAAATAGTAGAAATGCATTTGTTGGGTGAGTTCAGTTAGATAAAGTTAGAAGATTGAGTTGAGAAATGATGAGTCATGATTTCCAAACTGGTTCTCAGCACCACATATTGGATTTATTTATATATATAAATTGCTATTTGTATTTACCTAGGGAAAGCCCTGTATATGCAAATTGTAAACTAGAAATTACATATATATATATATGTTTGTGTTATATATATGTGTGTTTTTACCAGGCTGAATGAAAGAAGGTGACAAAAGTACTCCAGGTGGTTCGTAGAAAGGTCAACCAACCCTAAAGTAATCATTTTTTCATAATAGAAAATGAGTGGAAATAGAGCAATCCACACAAGTAAGTATTTTTAAGAATAAAAGGCTTAGCACTTAAATTGCTTTCATTTGAAGAAGTATCATAGCTATTATACAGGCATAAAGAGGTATGGCATTTTAAAACACTGCCACCAGTTTTTCATTTATTAAAATCAAGATGCGAGAGCATATAGGTAAGGGAAGAGTAAACAAAATATTGCACTATGTTAATATACATGTAGTCGTTTACTTTTCATTGGTCAAATAATTGAGTGCATATGTCATCTGTTAACTTTTGTTTTTTCTTGACTAGCTAACTGTGTATGTATGTGTGTGTGTTTGTGTCTGTGGTGGGAGTGAGAGAAGGAGGACAAAGAAGAGAGAAAAGGGAGGAGAACTTAAAAAAATACATACAATTTTATTTTCTAGAATTCCTATTGATGAGTTTTTATTATAACAGGTTGAAAGTGAATGCACTCATAGGAAAGCATCAGGAATTTGAATGCAGGTGTGGTGGCTCACTCCTGTAATTCCAGCATTTTGGGAGGCTGAGGTGAGTGGATCACTTGAGGCCAGGAGTTAAAGACCAGCCTGGCCAACATGGTGAAACCCTGTGTCTACAAAAAATACAAAAATTAGCCTGGCATACTGGTGCACGCCTGTAGTCCCAGCTACTTAGGGGGGCTAAGGCAGGAGAATCCCTTGAACCCAGGAGACAGAGGTAAGTCGAGATCACTCCACTGTACTCCAGCCTGGGCAACAGAGCAAGACTCTGTCAAAAAAGAAAGAGAAAGAAAAGCAAGGAAGGATGGAAGGAAGGGAGGGAGGGAGGGAAGGAAGGAGTGAAGGAAGGAAGGAGGGAGGGAGGAGGCAGGGAGGGAGGGAGGGAGGGAAAGAAATGAGAGAGAAAAGAGAAAAAAAGAAGAAAAGAAAGATAAAGAAAAAAGAAATAAATAAAAAAGAAAAGAAAGAAATGAAGGAAGGAAGAAAAGAAAGGGAGGGAGGGAGGGAAGAAAAAAAGAAGGAAGAAAGGAAGGAAAAAAGAAAAAGGAAGAAGGAAGAAAACATTAGAGATTCAAGGCAAATG
Organism: Sapajus apella; assembly: GCF_009761245.1. Lineage (NCBI taxonomy): Eukaryota > Metazoa > Chordata > Mammalia > Primates > Cebidae > Sapajus > Sapajus apella. The sequence continues at coordinate 916,443 of NW_022437094.1, forward strand.
ATTGGATTGCTATGAAAATAAGGCTTTGAGAGCTCATTTTAGAGAATCTTTATCTCCTATTTGAATAGCTTTGCAACACAGTAATGATCAAATGACCATCTCTTTCCTTTACATATTTTTAATGCTCCTTATTTGCCTCAACACCAGTCTCTATTGTACTTATTATCCTTTGATTTATTTTCTAGTGAGGACTCTTTGGGTTGCAAGAAACTAAAACTCACTCAATGTGGCTTAAGAAAAATAAAAAGTGCATGTGTTAGGGGTATGAGTGATGGGCATTTGAAAGATGCACCTGTCCTAGACAGGACATGGAGTTCAGGTTTCAAAGAGCCTATGGAGCTGTTGAGAATTAATGTTCTCACTTGTCTATCAGAGGACACATGGCCTCGCCTTCAATAATCTCAGAGCCTGTCACTGCCATGTTTCTGTCTCCACAGAGATCATCTTTTTCTCAGCTTATACCTGTCCTAAATTAGTCATGTCAGCCCTTCAACAAACATGAATTCTCAACCATCCTCTCTGAAGTTAAATTCTTTAGTGGCTTATCCTTATTCAGAACCCCCAGTTAGCTGTGGTCTAAGACAGAGAGATTAAATGGGCAGTAGGCAACTATGAGTATGGGTAGCCAACTCCAACAGGGGACTGTGATTGACATTTCAAAATAAATTCTTACCTGTGTGGATACATGGTAAGCACACAATAAATGTATAACATATAAAAGGCTATTTGATAATTATTTCCAAGGATCTCAGGGTTCAGATCAACTATTAATAGACATAAAGAGTTTAGAAATGTGATCAAGGGTCAGCTGACACAGCTTTTCCATCTAGCTTTGCCGATACCCTTTTGATAAGTGTGTGATGGCCTTAGATGGCAATTGAACATTTAGCCTAATGCATAACCAACATTTTACATGCTATGGGGAGATGTTTCCCAAACTTCATTCATTGGTGTACCATTTTCATGGGTTCTTCCATTCCCATATCCCTTTTGCATAATTATGTTAGTCTTGATATTAGCTTGCTTTTATTTTTATTTAAATACATTTACTAGCCCTATCCCCTATGCCATGTTTCTGGTATTCTCCAGGCCTCAATGCCTCCATCTGTCTAGTAGGGAAAACGTTATCTTTTGCTCGATCATTTGTATGTACACCACAGTTAGGCCATAAGGATAGGAAGTTGAGCAGGGGTGAACTGTTGCTTCATGCAGTTGCCTTGGCATTGGTCTCTGAGAAATATAGTTCATCTACTTTAGAGAGGATGTATAATACCACTTAGGACCAGGACTACTGGTCTACTACTCGCTTTTACTCAGTCATTAATTTACTGTACTCTTACATTAAAATTAGTTCTAAAACACTGACATTTGCTCATCAAATTGTAATTATATTCATTCAATCAGATTACTTTCCTATTTGCTAGCAATAAGGCAATAGGGGAAGAGTAGAAATAATTTGTAGTAATCTCTCAGGTTTATGTAGTGCATTAAGAAATTTGAGCATAGACTGATTCATAGGTTAAATAAGGAGTTTCAAATGGGCTAGATATGAGTTGTCATTTTTGTTTTCAGTTGAAAGTCTTCAGTGAGATATTCACAAATAATTGCTAAAACATAAAGTCATAAAAAAGTTATATAAGTTGATTATATATACATATATATAGTGTATACATATATTTAGTGTATACATATATATATATATATACATATATATATATATATATATATATTAGGGTTTTGTTGGAAAAATTAGAAACTGAATCTGGTTGGATTTTGCAGGAAAAAAATTTGGGTTCACAGAATTTCTGGGAGGATGAGGCAACCATGTATAGAGGCTACACAGCTATGAACAATGTCCAAAATTATACTGCATGGCTAGTTTAATGTATTCAACACTGTGACTCTCAGAGAATTGGACTACTGAAACATGCATTGTCTATGCCATTGGCACTAGACTCTAATGTCACTGTCTTTGGAACCTCTGTCACTGCTATCTCTACCACAACTCATCATCTATCACAACAATAAACTATAGGCAATACCTAATTCAGCCTGTCACAAGTTTGTCATTCAGGGCACATGAGTCTGACTGTCAGAGACAAGGTCGTACTCAAACACACTAAAACTGCAAGGTAGCCTGGGAAAGCAAATATCCAGCATTTTCATTTTTAAATGGGAAGCAACCTTCTAAAATAAAAGGTTTTACAAACAAATGAAAGGCATTCATAAGCTACTTGGCCCTAAAAGTGACAAATGTATACTTTAGACTCAGAAGAAAGTCAACTGCAGAGGAAAAAATTAACACAAACTGCAAACTGTCCTATTCATATACTGAAAAGTATCATCCATGTTAGCTAATAAGGCTTATTTACCATAGTCATTTTCTTTTGAAAACACTAACAATTGTCTACGGCCATAACACCCTGAACGCACCTGATCTTGTCTGAAAACACTAACAATTGTTCTAGTACTTTAAGTTAGTTTTATAAATTTGCATTCATTTAAGAAAATCCAGATGGTATACTTATCTGTTACTTGAACAAAATAACAGTTATATTTTAACAGGGATCTCCTAGAAGTCACTGTTTTTGGTGATGGTGTTCACATTTTTAATAGAAATTTTAAAAGGATAAATTCTTACTTCCAATTCTGTTATATAAAACAAAAGTAATGAATGGACAATTCAGAAGATGTGCAATGTGTTATATTTATTTTTTATAAAATCCCTGAAAACTCTCGAACTGTAGGGTTTTACGAAGTACAGTTTGAGAACTAATTGCTTTGAAGTCAAAAGATGAGTGCTCTAAATGAGCAGAAGTGAGAAATTTCAGATAATGTGCAAAGTCAGTTTAGTGAGGAACTTGTCAAAACTTTTAAGTTCCCACAATGAGACAGAACTTGGTGGTTGAAGCAGTTGCAAGTGTTTTAGAGTTTCAGGGAGAAATTTTTTTTCATTGCATTTTAGGTTTTGGGGTACATGTGAAGATCATGGAAGATTGTTTCATAGGTACACACATGGCAGTGTGATTTGCTGCCTTCCCCCCATTACCTATATCTGACATTTCTCCCCTTGCTATCTCTCCCCAGCTCCCCACCCCCCACCGTCCCTCCCCTATTTCCCCCCAACTGACCCCAGTGTGTAGTGCTCCCCTCCCTGTGTCCATGTGTTCTCATTGTTCAACACCCGCCTATGAGTGAGAACATGCTGTGTTCTGCTCTTCTGTCAGTTTGCTGAGAATGATGGTTTCCAGGTTCATCCATGTCCCTACAAAGGACACAAACTCATCGTTTTTGATGGCTGCATAATATTCCATGGTGTATATGTGCCACATTTTCCCTGTCCAGTCTATCATCGATGGGCATTTGGATTGGTTCCAGGTCTTTGCTATTGTAAACAGTGCTGCAATGAATATTCGTGTGCATGTGCCTTACAGTAGAATGATTTATAATCCTTTGGATATATACCCAGTAATGGGATTGCTGGATCATGCCATTTTGATGCTAGCTCGCTGTTTTGCCCTTTAGTTGATGTAGTTTCTTCGTAGTGTCAATGGTCTTTACAGTTGGGTATGTTTTTGCAGTGGCTGGCACTGGTTGTTCCTTTCCATCTTTAGCGCTTCCTTCAGGAGCCCTTGTAGGGCTGGCCTGGTGGTGATGAAATCTCTCAGCAGTTGCTTGTTTGTAAAGGATTTTATTTCTCCTTCACTTGTGAAGCTTAGTTTGGCTGGATATGTAATTCTGGGTAGAAAATTCTTTTCTTAAGATGTTGAATATTGGCCTTCACTTTCTTCTGGTTTGTAGGGTTTCTGCCGAGAGATCTGCTGTGAGTCTGATGGCTTCCCTTTGTGGGTAACCTGACCTTTCTATCTGGCTGCTCTTAACATTTTTTCCTTCATTTCAACCCTGGTAAATCTGATGATTATGTGCCTTGGGGTCGCTATTCTCAAGTAATACCTTTGTGGCATTATCTGTCTTTCCTGCATTTGAATGTTGGCCTGCCTTGCTACGTTGGGGAAATTCTGGAAAATATGCTGAAGAGTGTTTTCCAATTTGATTTAGTTCTCCCAGTCACTTTCAGGTACACTGATCAAATGTAGATTTGGTCTTTTCACATAATCTCTTGGAGGCTTTGTTCATTCCTTGTCACTCTTTTTTCTCTAATCTTGCCTTCTTGCTTTATTTCATTGAATAGATCTTCAATCTCTAATATCCTTTCTTCTGCTTGATCGATTTGGCTATTGAAACTTGTGTATGCTTCATGAAGTTTTCATGCTGTGTTTTTCAGTTCCATCATGTCGTTTATGTTCTTCTCCATTCTGGTTATTCTCTTTGGCATTTTGTCTCACCTTTTTTCAAAGGTCTTACTTTCCTTGCCTTGGGTTAGAACTTGCTCCTTTCGCTCAGAGAAGTTTATTACTCACCTTCTGAAGCCTGCTTCTGTCAATTTGGCACAATCATTTTTATCCAGTTTTGTTCCCTTGCTGGTGAGGGGTTGTGGTCCCTTGGAGGAGAAGAGGTGTTTTGACTTTTAGCAATTTCAGCCTTTTTGCACTGATTCCTTCCCATCTTTGTGGGTTTATCTAACTTTGGTCTTTGAAGTTGGTAACTTTGGGGTGGAGTTTCTGAGTAGATGTCCTTTCCATTGATGTTGAAGCTATTTATTTCTGTTTGTTAGTTTTCCTTCTACCAGTCTGGCCCCTCTGCTGCAGGTCTGCTGGAGTTTGCTGGAGGTCCACTCCAGACCCTGCTTGCTTGGGAATCACCCACAGGGGCTGCAGAACAGCAAAGATTGCTGCCTTCCTCTCATAGCTTCATCCCAAAATGGTACCTGCCATCTGCCAGCCAGAGCTCTCCTCTATGACATGTCTCCCAGTTAGGATACATGGGAGGTCAGGGAGACCCTTGAAGAGGCAGCCTGTCCCTTAATGGAGCTTAAGCACGGTGCTAGGGAATCCGTAGCTCCCTTCAGCCCTGCTGAGCAGGGATGTTTAAGTCTGCTGAAGCAGAACCCACAACCACCCCTTTTCCCAGGTGCTCTGTTCCAGGAAGGTGGGGACTTTGTAAGTCCCTGACTGGCTGCTGTCTTTCTATTCTGAGATGCCCTCCTAGCAAGAAGGGAATCTACTTGACAGTCTTCCTACAGAGGCCTCACTCAGGAATAAGTTTCAAGATCAATTGCACAGCTGGGTGACTATAGTCAATGATAATATATACATTTTTAAATAACTAAAAGAGTACATTGTAAATGTCTCCCCATAAAAATGATAGGTAAACAAAGTGATTAATATGTTAATTAGCTTCATTTAATCATTCCACATTGTATAGATACATTAAAACATTACATGTATTCCATAAATATATACAATTATGACATGCAAATTTAAAAATTTGCATTTATTTGACAACTTATTGGTTCCATACTTTCTAGTGTTGGACAGTTTGTTTTTTCCTTTTCAAAGAATGTATGTTCATGTTTGTGAACCTTTGAAGATGGCCTTCAATGAACTCACATTCAGCTATTGATGACCATGTGCAATCTCCTTTCTCTGAGTGTAGGTTTGATCTAGTGATTAACTTCTAATTAATAGAATATGCTAGAAGTAATGGGATATCACTTCTAAAATTAACTTATAAAAAGATTGGAGCTTCAATAATTAGTGCTCTGTCATTTTCTCTCCAATCACCCACCTGGGGAAAAGCCAGAGCTTCCAGCAACCTGGTAGAATGGTCCATGTGGCAAGAAATCAAGGCTTGAAATAATCATATGAGTGAGCTTGGAGGAGGATATGCCACCAATCTAACCTTCAGATGTGACAGCAGCCATAGCTGACAGTTTGACTGCTACCTCATAAGAAACCTGGAGACAAAGAAACTCAGCCGAACTACACTTAAATTTCTAAGCCACAGAAACTATGAAATAATAATGTTGGTTTCCTTAAGCTGCAAAACTCTGTTCATCTTAGTTTTCCTCTTGTTTTTGACTAATCACACCACCCATTAATACAATCAACTAATTTCTTGCTGCTAATCCACACATAGTGACGTCCAACTGACTATAAATTGATGAATGCACTATTTGGAGATTGAAAATCTATTCGGCAAATGTGTTTCTCAATGGAATCACTAACTTCGTAGTCTTTTTTATAGGCTGCTCAGTTCATTTTCTTGGAGTGAGTCAGCCCTAATATTCAATCAGGTGTCCTAAAAATAAAGTGCTTTGATATAAAAAGATGAGAACTAAATTCTGATTCATGAAGCCATCACCAATGTTAGCCTCTGAGATGCTGCGTTTTAATATCATTCAGAGATTGCAGCTGTAGAATTGATAGAGCAAACAAAACAACATCAAGCAAAAAGCCTGCCTTGTGGTGATACATGTGTTAGTAAAAGAAAAAAAAATACAAAACTTAAAAATACAGAGAAGATACCTTCTTTCAATAAAGCATTGTTAAATAGGCCCACCAAATTGTTTAATTCTCTCAGTGTATGTACCTAATTTTGACTTTGCTATTTGATGTCAATTAGAGCCTAGACTCTGTTAGGTTACATGTTAACTTGTGGACTTTTGTTTGGCTATAAAGATTACCCCAAGAAGTATAGTTTATTTCCCTGTAGGATTTTAAACATTGTTGTATTTAACCTAACATACTTAATATTACTTTGTCAATGCTTATAAATACCCAGTTCTGCAAATGTCCTTTGATGTAACTTTATCCTGCACAGAGGCAGACACCCTGGCACCTGCTAGCACCCTGACACAGTCAATGAGTGTGCATTATGCTGTGCTTCCAAGGCTGTGCTGATTATATTTGTGAACAAGGATGTCACTATGAAATGCTTTGGATGACACCACCCATCAGAGTGTAATAACCAATGATCTGGGAACACCTCAGTCCACACAGCACCATAAATTCTTAACCTTGAGGGGCCAAAGAACAAAGTTGGAAACCAATATCAATCCCCTAGAGTTAGAGCACGCAGTCCAGGGGTTGGAAACTCAGCATTGCCCCCCTAAAATCTCCCAGAAATAAAGCTAATCAGCTGAATCTACCTTATACTACAATGAAACCCTCAAGGTTATCAAATAGGACCAAGTAAGAAGCCCATGAAAGGTCAGAAACTTTAAAAACTGAAGGAACATAAGTCCACAAAGATGAGAAAGAACCTATCCAAGAACTCTGACAATTTAAAAAGCCAGAGTGCCTTGTTTCTTCCAAATGGTCATACCACCTCTCTATCAAGAATTCTTGTGCTGAAAAGACTGAAATGCCAGAAATAGAATTCAGACTATGGATAAAAATAAAGATCATTGAGATGCAAGAGTATGTTGAAACCCAATCCAAAAAAGCTAAGAATTACAATAAAATGAGGCAAGAGATGACAGACAAAATAGCCAGTATAGAAAAGTACAAAACTTACCTGATAGAGCTGACAAACACACTAAAAGAATTTCATTATGCAATCACAAGTATTAACAGCAGATACACCAAGTGGAGGAAAGAATCTCAGAGCTTGACGACTAGCTCTCTAAAATAAGATAGTAAGAAAATAAATGAGAAAAAAAAGAAGAAAAAGAAATAAACAAAACCTATGAGAAATATGAGGTTATGTAAAGAGGTAAATGCATGACTCATTAGTATCCCTGAAAAAAGATAGGGAGAGTGTAAGCAGCTTGGAAAACATTTCAGGATATCATCCATGAGAACTTTGCCAAACTAGCTAAAGAACCAACAATCAAATATAAGAAATGCAGAGAACCCCAATAAGATACTATTAGGTTGTTGCAAAAGTAATGCAGTGTTGCCACTGAAAGTAATGGCAAAACCTGCAATTACTTTTGCACCAACATAATACACAAGAAGGTAATCCCCAAGGCAAATAATTATCAGATTATCCCAAGTCAAAATAAAACAAAAAGATGTTAAAGCCAGCTAGAAATACAGGTCAGGTCACCTACAAAGGGACGCGTATTAGACTAACAAAAGACCTCTCAGAAAAAATCCTACAGGCCAGAAGAGATTGGGGCCTAATGTTCAACATTCTTAAAGAAAATGAACTCCAAACCAGAAATTTACATCCAGCTAAATTAAGCTTCATAAGTAGGACAATTAAAACCTTTTTCAGACAAACAAATGCTGGGGAAATTTGTTACCACCAGACCTGCTTTACAAGAGCTCCTGAAAAAAGCACTAAATATGGAAAAGAAAGCCCATTACAGCAACTACAAAAACACACTTAAATACACAGACCAGTGACATTATAAAGAAACCACATAAACAAATGTGCATAACAACCAGCAAACACCAAGATGACAAGAAAAAATCCACATACATCAATACTAACCTTGAATTTAAATGGGCTAAATGCATCAATTAAAAGGCACATAGTGGCAAGCTAAATCAAGAAGCAAGTTCCATTGATACGTTGTCTTGAAGAGACCCGTCTCACATGCAATAGCACCCACTGGCTCAATATGACAGAATGAAGAAATATATACCAAACAAATGGAAAACAGCAAAGCAGGGGTTACAATTCTAGTTTTAGACAAAACAGACTTTAAACCCACGAAGATCAAAAAAGGCAAAGAAGAGCATTACATAATGGAAAATACTTCAATTCAAGAAGACCTAACTATTCTAGATATATATGCACCAAATACAGGATCACTCAGATTCATAAAGCAAGTTTTTAGAGACTTTGAAGAGACTTAAACTCCCACACAATTATAGTAAGAGACTTAAACACCCTACAGACAGCATTAGGCAGATTATCAAAGCAGAAAATTAACCAAGATATTTAGGACCTGAACTCAGCACTGAATCGAATGGACCTGATAGACATCTACAGAACTTACAGAACTCTCCACCCAAAAAGAACAGAATACACATTCTTCTCATTGCCACATGGCACATACTCCAAAATCAATTACATAATCAGATTTAAAGAAAACTCCTCAGTAAATGCAAAGGAACTGAAATTATAACAACCAATTTATTAGACACAATCAAATTAGAAAAAAAACCCTAAGAAATATACTAAAAACCATACAGTTACATCGAAACTGAATAACCTGTTTATGATGACTTTTGAGTAAATAATAAATTTAAGGTAGAAATCAAGTTTTTTGAAACTAATGAGACAAAGAAAATAGAATACCTGAATCTCTGGATCAAAGCTAAGGCAGTGTTGAGTGAAATTTATAGCACAAAATGTCCTCATCAAAAAGTTAGAAAGATCTCAATTTACTAAGCTAACATCACAACTAAAAGAACTAGTGACCCAAGTGGAAACCAACCTCAAGACTAACAGAAGACAAGAAATAACCAAACTCAGAGCTGAAGGAAATTGAGACACCATGTGGGGTGGAGGGGAAGGAAGGAGAGGGACAGCGAGGAGTGGGGATGATGGGGAGGAATAACACCTGGAAAGATGCCTGATGTAGGTGGTGGGGGGGTGGGAGATGGAGACAGCAAACCACCATGGCATGTATGCACCTATGTAACAATCCTGTAGGATGAAGGATGTGCACATGTACCCCAGAGCTGAAAGTACAATAAAATTTAAAAAAACAAAATTCAATGAATCCAGGAGGAGCTGTTTTGAAAAAAATAACAAATAGACAACTAGCTAGACTAATAAAGAAGAAAAGAAAGAAAAGTCAAATAAGCAAAATTCGAAATGAAAAATATAAATACTGACTGCACAGAAATAAAAACAACCATCAGAGAATAATATGACCACCTCTATGCACATGAAGTGAAACATATAGAACAAAAATAACTTCCTGAACCCATACACCCTCCCAAGACTGAGCCAGTTAGAAATAGAATCCCTGAGCAGAACAATAGCAAGCTCTAAAATTAAATTAGTAATACATAGTTAACCAACCAAAACAAACTCAGGAACACATGAATTCACAGCTGAATTCTACCAGATGTACAAAGAAGAGCTGGTATCATTCCTGCTGAAACTGTTTTGAAAAATTGAGAAGGAGAGACTCATCCCTAATTTATTTTGTGATACCGAAACATGGCAGACAACACACACACATACACACACACACACACACACACACACACACACACAGGCAAACACACACACTTCAGGCCAATATCCTTGATGAACCTCAATGCAAAAATTCTCAATAAACTACTCACAAACCAAATCCAGCAGAACATCAAAAAGATTATCCACCATGATATAGTATGCTTTATGTCTGTGATGCAAGGTTAGTTCAACAAATGCAAATAAATAAATGCATTTCATGACATAAACAGAACTAAAGTCAAAAACCACGATTATCTCAATAAATGCAGAAAAGTCTTTTAATAAAATTCAACCCCCTTCCTTTTTTTTATTTTTATTTTTGACAAAGTATCACTCTGTCATCCAAGCTGGAATGTAGTGGCATGATCTTGGCTCACTGCAACCTCTGCTTCCTGGGTTCGAGTGATTCTCCTGCCTCAGCCTCCTGAATGGCTGGGATTATAGGCACACGACACGACACCTGGCTAATTTTCGTATTTTTAGTAGAGACGTGCTTTCACCATGTTGGTCAGGCTAGTCTTGAACTCCTGACCTCATGATCCGCCCACCTTGGCCTCCCAAAGTGCTTGGATTTCAGGGGTGAGCCACCACCCCCAGCTGTCAACAGCCTTTCTTGTTTTTTTTAAAAAATAGAGTAACCAAAAAAACATAAGATCCTTGTATTACAAACCCACAGCCAAAATTGTAGTAAATGAGCAAGAGCTGGAGGCATTCTCTTTGAAAACTGGCACAAGACAAGGATGTCCTCTCTCATGAATCATGTTCAACACAATTTTGAACATCCTGGCCAGGACAATCAGGCAAGATAAATAAATAAAGGCCATTGAAATAGGAAGAGAGAAAGTCAAATTATGCCTGTTTCCAGATGACATAATTCTATATATAGAAAACTTCATAGTCTTGACCCAAAAGCTTCTTCAGCTGATAAAGAACTTAAGCAAAGTCTCAGTATACAAAATGCATGTACAAAAATTACTAGCATTTCTATATCCCAACAACAATCAGATTGAGGTCCCAATTAGAAATGTAGTCCAATTCATAATTGCCACAAAAAAGAATACAATTCCTAAAAATACAGCAAACTAAGAAAGTGAAATATCTCTACAAGAGAAACTACAAAACACTGCTCAAAGAAATAAGAGATGACACAAACAAATGAAGAAACACCCCGTGCTCATGGATAGGAATAATTAACATCATTAAAAGCAATTTATAGATTTAATGCTATTCCTATTAAACTACCATTGAACTTTCTTCACAAAACTAGGGGAAAAAAAGCTGTACGCATCACATTACCTGACTTTAAACTATTCTCAGGGCCTCAGTAACCAAAAAAGCATGGTACTGGTACAAAAACAAACACATATACCAATGAAACAGAATAAAGAACCTAGAAATAAGATTGCACACCTACAACTATCTGATATTTGACAAATCTGACAAAAACGAGTAATGGGGAAATGATTCCCTATTCAATAAATCGTGCTGGGATAACTGGCTAGCCATATGCAGAAGATGAAAAGTGGAGCCTTTGCTTACACCATATACAAAAATTAACTCAAAATGGATTAAAGACTTAAATGTAAAACCCAAAATTATAAAAACCTGGAAAATAACTGATATGGTTTCACTGTGTCCCATCCCAAATCTGATCTTAAACTGTAGCTCCCATAATTCCACATTTTGTGGGAGGGACCCAGTAGGAGATAATTGAGTCATTGCGGCAGTTTCTCCCATATTGTTCTGGAGTTAATGAATAAGCCTCATGAGATCTGATGGTTTTATAAGGGGAAACCCCTTTCACTTGTTTTCATTTCTCTCTTGCCTACTGCCATGTTAAGATGTGCCTTTCATCTTCTGCCATAATTGTGAGGCCTCCTGAGCCACACGAAACTATGAGCCTATTAAGCCTCTTTTTCTTTATAAATTATCCGGTCTTGTGAATGTCTTCATCAGCAGCATGAGGGCAGACTAATACAACAACCTAAGCAATGCCATTCTGGAAATAGAAATTGGCAAATATTTCATAACAAAGATGACAAAAGCAATTGAAATAAAAGCAAAAATTGACAAATGAGATCTAATTAAACTAAAGAGATTCTGCACAGCAAAAGAAACTATTAGCAGAGTAAACAGATAGCCCACAGAATGAGAGAAAATTTTTGCAATCTATGCATCTGACAAATGTCTTCTATCAAGCATCTCTAAGAAACTTAAATAAATTGACAAAGAAAAAACAAACAATCCCATTAAAAATTGGGCAAAGGACATGAACAGACACTTTTCCAAAGAAGACATACATGCAACCAACAAGCATATTTTTAAAAATTCAACAAATGATTTGCAAAAATGGCAGGTAGGAGGGCAGACTAAATTGCAGCTCCCACTTGGATGGATGGAGTAACATGTGGAGACCCACATTTTTAACTTTTCCTCAAAGAACAACTGCAGGAATATACCAGGAAAGCTGTGAGAATCAACAGATCCTTTGAAAGCAGCAAATTGCTCCTGCAGGACCCGGGAGACAGCCCAAGTACTCTGAGTGCCCAAACTGTGAGAGTGGAAAAGGGAAATTGTCCACCCTTGAACACACATCCTCAGTGGGGAACCTGAAGGTCCAGATCATGAAAGGATTTGACCTTACCTGGAGCTGAGGCAATTTAAAGAACTGAACAAAATGCAGGGATAGAGGAAGCAGCAAGAAAAGCCCTGTGGGCTATCTGGGTCCCCAGGGAAGCCATTTATAACTTGTCTCATGGGAGCCCTTGGGGAGGACTGCCAAAGAAACTGGGAAAAAAACACAGGAAGAAGAAAATCTCCAGCTAAACTTTGTGACAATTCCAACCAAATTCAGGAAAGGGCATGAATCCGTTGTGCAGACTTGACAGGTAGGGAGGCATGAAAGCCCTGTTTGCTTTCTCAGCTGGGAGACTGGTAGCCTGGGGCAAGTTTTCAGACTTCCTTGCTCACTGCCTAGAAAAAAATCTCAGGTTGTGGGGAATGGGGGGCATGGTGGGAGTGACACTAGCCTTTTGGGTTGTGCGGTGTGTAGATGAGGCTTATAACTGCCAGCGTTCCCCCCACTTTCCAGACAACCTACATGACACAAAAGAGGCAGCCATAATTCTGTAAACATAACTCCATTGACCTGGGAACCACAGCCTTATTCCCCACAGAAGCCACATCAAGCCCTGCCCAAGGAGAAGCTGAGCTCAGACAGGCCTAACCCTGCCTCGTCCTGATGATCATTTCCTACCCATGCTGGTAGCTGAAGACAAAGGTCACATTCTTTTGGGAGTTCTAAGATTCCGCCAACTACCTCATCCTCCCCTATACTACCACAGCTGCTGCTCTCTTGGAAACACTACCTCCAGGCAGGAGGCCAACCAGTACAAAACTAGTGCATTAACAGAAAAATAAACTATCATTAGGGTGAACTGGCAAACAACAGAATGGGAGAAAAATTTTGCAATCTACTCATCTGACAAAGGGCTAATATCCAGAATCTACAAATAAATTTAATTTATAAGAAACAAACCCATCAAAAAGTGGGCAAAAGATATAAACAGACACTTTGCAAAAGAAGACATTATACAGCCAAAAAACATATGAAAAAATGCTTATCATCACTGGTCATTAGAGAAACGAAAATCAAAACCACATTGAGATAACATCTCATGCCAGTTGGAATGGCAATCATTAAAGAATCAGGAGACAACAGATGGTGTAGAGCATGTGGAGAAATAGGAATGCTTTTACACTGTTGGTGGGAGTGTAAACTAGTTCAACCATTGTGGAAGACAGTGTGATCATTCCTCAAAGATCTAGAACCAGAAATACCATTTGACCTAGAAATTCCATTACTGAGTATATACCCAAAGGATTATAAATTGTTCTATTATAAAGATACATGCACACGTATGTTTATTGCAGCACTGTTCACAATAGCTGTTCTCAATAGTGAAGACTTGGAACCATCTAAATTCCAATCAGTGATAAACTGGATAAAGAAAATGTGGCACATATACACCATGGAATACTACACAGCCATAAAAAGGAGTGAGTTCATGTCCTTTGCAGTGACATGGTTAAAGGTGGAAACCATCATTCTCAGCAAACTGACACAAGAAAAGAAAACCAAACACTGCATGTTCTCCCTCAAAAGTGGGTGTTGAACAATGAGAACACATGGACACAAGGAGGGGAACATCACACATTGGGCCCTGTTGGGGGTGGGGGGCTAGGGGAGGGATAGCAGGGGGGGGGGGGTTAGGGGAGGGATAACAAGGGGGGGGGGGATTGGGGAGGGATAGCATTAGGAGAAACACCTAATGTAGATGACCAGGGGATGGATGCAGCAAACCACCATGGCATGTGTATACCTATGTAACAAACCTGCACATTCTGCACATGTACCCCAAAACTTAAAGTATAATAATAATAAATAAATAAAATAAATACATCAAAAAATAATTACCTAAAATATATCTACAAAGATAAACTTTACTTCATCAACTATGTGGCTACCCAGATGTACTGTTTACATAAGAATACCAGCATAAATCCTTAATGTTTTTTCTATTTATTAGTTTCCAGAGAGATTAGTTGGTTCTTTAGTATTATGCAAAGGAAATGAAGCAATAATTATTCGGTTCTTTAGTATTATGCAAAGTTCATATTTCAACAAAATATGAATTCATGGAAATAAATATTTTTATATGTTTCAAGACAAAAACAAAAATAAAACAAAACTAGTGCATTAAACAACTGCAACTAAGGAGCCTCACAGAGTCCAATTTACTCTCCTGCCACCTCTACTGGAGAAGGTGTGGGTAGCCACAGCTAAGAGACCTGAAGATGGTTTATATTACAGGACTCTGCAGACACCCCCCCGCCCCACCGCCAGTAGCAGCCTAGAGCATGGTAGCACTGCTGGGTGGCTAGATCCAGAAGATAATAAAATAATAAAAATTATTGAAAAATTAAAAATTACTTTCTGGAAGTTCAGCTTTCAGGAAGACATATCCCTAGGAAAAGGGAGAGAGTATTACATCAAGGGAGCACCCCATGGGACAAAAAAGTCTGAATAGCAACCTAAAATCTCAGATTTTCTTTCAGATATAGTCTATCCAAATGACAAGAAATCAGAAAAAATTTCTGGTAATATGATATAAGAAGTTCTTTAACAACCCCCCCAAAATCACACTAGCTCACCAGTAATGGATCCAAACCAAGAAAAAAATCCCTGAATTATCAGAAAATAATGCAGAAGTTCGATTAGAGAAAGTCCAACTTAAGGAAATCATCGGTGAAATAGATAGCATAAATATAAGACAATCACAACTTCAGAAATAAAGAAAAAAACTTAGAGAAATGCAAAATGTACTGGAAAGTCTTAGCAACAGAATCAATCAGAAGAAAGAACTTCAGAGCTAGAGCACAAGGTTTTCAAATTAACCCAATCCAACAAAGACAAAGAAAAAGAACTTTTAAAAATGAACAAATCCTCCAAGAAGCTTCAGATTATGTTAGACAAGCAAACCTAAGAACAATTGGTATTCTTGAGAAATAAGAGAAATTTAAAGTTTGTAAAACATATTTGAGGAATTAATCAAGGAAAACATCCCTGGCCTTGCTAGAGATCCAGACATCTAAATACAAGAAGCTCAAAGAACACCTGGAAACTTTATCACAGAAAGATCATTGCCTAGGCACATAGTCATGAGTTTATCTAAAGTAAAGATGAGAAAAGAATCCCAAGAACTGTAAGTCAAAAGAACGAGGTAATCTATAAAGGAAAACCTATAAGATTTACAGCAGATTTCTTAGCATAAACTCTACAAGCTAGAAGGGACTGGGGCCCTCTATTCAGCTTTCTTAAACAAAACAATTATCAGCCAAAAATTTTGTATTCAGTGACACTAAGCTTCATAAATGAAAGATAGATACAGTCTTACCAAGCCAGCCCTACAAGAACTCATAAAAGGAACTCTAAATCTTGAAACAAATCTTGGCAACATATCAAAAAACAGAGCTTCTTTAAAAAATAAATCCAATACATAAATAAATAAATAAATAAATAATCAAGATATTTAGGCATCAAAACACAATGAATGAAATAGCACCTTGCATCTCAATATTAACGTTGAATGTAAATGGCCTAAGTGATCCACTTAAAAGATATGGAATTGCAAAATGGATAAGAATTTACCAACCAACTATCTGCTGCCTTCAAGATACTCACCTAACCCATAAGGAAACAAACTTAAGGTAAAGGGATGGAAAGAGATATTCCATGGAAATGGACATCAAAGGCAAACAAACTTTAAAGCAAAAACAGTTTAAAAAGACAAAGAGGGACATTATATAATGGCCTTGTCCAACAGGAAGGTATCACAATCTTACATATATTTGCACCTAACACTGGAGCTCCCAAAATTATAAAACAATTACTACTAGACCTAAGAAATGAGATAGACAGCAACACAATAATAGTGGGAACTTCAATATTCCACTGACAGCACTAGACAGGTCATCAACACAGAAAGACAACAAAGAAACAATAAATTTACACTATACCCTAGAACAAATGAACTTAACAAATGTTTAAGAACATTCTACCCAACAGCCACACACAATATACGTTCTATACATCAACAGATGGAACTTTCTCCAAGATAGACCATATGATAGGCCAAAAAACAAGTTTCAATACATTTAAGGATATTGAAGTTAAATCAAGTATTCGCTCAGACCGCAGTGAAATAAAACTGAAAATCAACTTCAAAAGGGCCCCTCAAAACTATGCAAATACATGGAAATTAAATAACCTTGTCCTGAATGATCATTGGATCAATAATGAAATCAATATGAAAATTAAAATATTCTTTGAACTGAACAATAATAGTGACACAATCCATCGAAACCTCTGGAATACAGAAAAGATGGTGCTAAGAGAAAAGTTTATAGCCTTAAATGCCTATATCGAAAAATTTGAAAGAGCACAAATAGACAATCTAAGGTCACACCTCAAGGGAATAAAGAAACAAGAACCAACCAAACTCAAACCTAGTAGTAGAAAATAAATAATGAAGATCAGAGCAGAGCAAAAAGAAATTGAAAGAAGAAAATTCAAAAGACAAATGAAATGAAAACTAGTTTTTTGAAAAGATAAATAAAATTGATGGACTATTGGCAAGATTAACCAAGAAAAAAAGAAAGACAATCCAAATAAGCTCAATTAAAAACAAAATAAGAGATGTTACAACTGACACTACAAAAATTCAAAAGATTGTTCAGGACTACTATGCAAACATTTATGTGCACAAACTAGAATACCTACAGGAGATAGATAAATTTCTGGAAATATACAACTCTCCAAGCTTAAATCAGGAAAAATTAGAAATCCTGAAGAGACCAATAATAAGCAGCAAGATTGAAATGGTAATTTAAAAAATTGTCAACAAAAAAAGTCCAGGAATAGACTGACTCACAGCTGAATTCTATCAGACATTCAAAAAAGAATTGATACCAATCCTATTGACACTGTTCTACAAGATAAAGAGGAACTCCTCCCTAAATTATTTCATAAAGCCGGTATCACCCTAATACCAAACTAGGAAAGGACATAACAAAGACAATACTGGTTAACCAGCCGGGCATTGTGGCTCACGCCTGTAATCTCAGCACTGTGGGAGGCTGAGGCGGGCAGATCACCTGAGGTCAGGAGTTTGAGACCAGACTGGCCAACAGGGTGAAACCCCATCTCTACTAAAAATGAAAAAATTAGCCAGGCATACTAGCTAACCAAATTCAACAACATGTCAAAAAGATAATCCACCATGATCAAGTGGGTTTCATTCCAAAGATGAAGGGACACTTTAACATAGGCAAGTCAATAAATGTGATACACTACATAAACAGAATTAAAAACAAAAACCACACGATCATCTCAATAAATGTAGAAAAATCATTTGACAAAATCCAGAACATCTTTGTGATTAAAACCCTCAGCAAAATCGGCATACAAGAGACATAACTCAACATAACAAAAGCCGTCTATGACAAACCTACAGTCAACATAATACTGAACAGAGAAAAGTTGAAAGCACTCCCTGAGAGAATTGAAACAATACAAGGAATTCCACTCTCACAGCTTCTATTCAACATGGTACTGAAAGTTCTAGCCAGAGCAATCAGACAAGAGAAAGAAACAAAGTGCATCCAGAGCAGTAAAAAGAGAGTCAAACTGTCACTGTTTGCTGATGATATAATTGTATAATGAGAAAGACTATTGTATACCAAGACTAAAGATTTCTCCAAAAAGCTCCTAGAACTGATAAATGAATTCAGCGAAGTTTCGGGGTACAAGATTAATGTACATAAATTAGTAGCTGTGCTATACACCAACAGCAACCAAACTAAGGACCAAATCGAGAACTCAACCCTCTTCACTGTGGCTGCAAAATAAATAAATAAATACATAAATAAATAAAATACTTAGAAATATACCTAACCAAGGAAAGACCTTTACAAGGAAAACTACAAAACACTGCTGAAAGTAATCATAGATGACACAAATAAGTGGAAACACATCCTTGGCTCATAGATGGGTAAAATTAACATTGTGAAAATAACCATACTGCCAAAAGCAAGTTCAAATTCAATGCAATTCCCATCCAAATAACATCAACATTCTTCATAGAACTAGAAAAAAAAATCCTAAAATTTATATGGAACTAGAAAACACTTACACGCACAAACTAGAATACCTACAGGAGGTGGCAAATTTCCAGAAATATACAACCCTCCAAGCTTAAATCAGGAAGAATTAGAAATCCTGAAAAGACCAGTAATAAGCAGCAAGATTTAAATGGTAATTTCATAGCTAAAGCAAGACTAAATAAAAAATACAAATCCCAAGGCATCACATTAACTGACTTAGAACTATACTATAATGCCACGGTCACCAAAACAGCATGGTACCTGTATAAAAATAGGCACATAGATCAGTGGAACAGAATAAAGAATCCAGAATAAACCCAAATACTTACACCAACTGGTCTTCAACAAAGCAAACAAAAGCACAAACTGTGAAAAGGACAACCTGTTCAACAAATGGTGCTGGGATAATTGGCAAATCACATGTAGGAAAATGAAACTGTTCTCATCTCTTAGGTTATATAAAAATCCATTCAAGATGGATCAAGGACTTAAATCTAGGACCTGAAACTATAAAAATTCTAAAAGACAATATTGATAAAACCCTTCTATACATTGGCTTAAGCAAAGAATTCATTTCATTTTCATCCAAAAGCAAATGCGACAAAAACAAAGATACATAGGTAGAACTTAATTAAACTACAGAGCCTCTGCACAGCAAAAGGAAGAGTGAGCAGAGTAAACAGACATCTCAGAGTGGGAGACAGTCTTCAGAATCTATACACTCAACAATGGACTAATATCCAGAATCTACAATGAACTCAAACAAATCAGTAAGAAAAAATAACAATCCCATCAAAAAGTGGGCTAAGGGCAATTCTCAAAAGGAGATATACAAATGGCCAACGAACATATACAAAACTGTTCAACATCACTGATGATCAGGGAAATGCAAATCAAAACCGCAATACAATACCACCTTACTCCTGCAGAAATTGCTATAATCAAAAAATTTAAGAAAATAGATTTTGGTTTGGATGCCATGAAAAAGGAACACTTCTACACTGCTGGAGGGAATGTAAACTAGTATAAACATTATGAAAAACAGTCTGAAGTTTCCTGAAAGAACTAATAGTAGAACTACAATTTGATCCAGCAATCCCATTACTATATAGCTACTCAGAGGAAAAGTCATTATATGAAAAAGATACTTGCACATGCATGTTTATAGCAGCACAGTTCACAATTGCAAAACTATGGAACCAGCCCAAATGCCATCACACAATGAATCTATAACAAAATTGTGATATATATATGTGTCTATATATATTATATAGATATAATTACATGAGTAATTATATATATAATATATATAATTATATAGATATATAATTACTCGTGTAATTAAATACCACTTGTTCCCCAAAAACCTATAGAAATAAATTTTTTTAATTACAAAAAAGAAAAGCTAATTTTCAAAAGAAATCAAATTAATCAAACAATTTCTCAATTTTAAAAACTAAATGAAAACAGTTTACTATCACTCGCAGGTGGGTTTAGTATATATATATGATGGAATACTACTCAGCCATAAAAACAAATGAATTAATTGAATTTGCAGCAACCTGGACAGAACTGGAGACTATTATTCTAAGTGAAGTAACTCAGGAACGGAAAACCAAACATTGTATGTTCTCACTCATAAGTGGGATCTAAGCTATGAGGACGCAAAGATATCGGAATGATGCAATGGACTTTGGGGGTTCAGGGGAAAGTGTGGGAGGGGTATGAGAGATAAAAGACTACAAATCAAATTGGGTTCCATGTATACTGGTCAGGTGATGGGTGCACCAAAATCTCACAAATCACCACTAAAGAACTTACTCTTGCAATTAAATACCACTTGCTCCTCAAAAACTTATAGAAATAAAAAATTTTTAATTAAAAAAATAAAAAATAAAGCTAATTTTCGAAACAAATCGAATTAATCAACCAACATCTCAATTTAAAAAAGTAAATGAAAACAGTTTACTATCACTCAGAGGTGGGTTTAGTTTTATTTTCTGTTGTCATCTTTTGAGCATTGTAAATTATGAAAGAAATTCAGAACTATAGCGCTTCTCAAATCGGCCTCTATGTTCCTTCAACCTAAGAGTGCCCTCTTCTGGCTTCATGATTCACATTCAGCTGGTTCATTGATGTTGAAAATAAGTTTAACGTGAAGATGATGGAAAAAAAAAAACAAAAAAAACAAAAAAAAAAACTATTCTGAAACCTGGAATAATAAAGGCTTTCGCTCTCCTTTTTAATATAACAAAAATGAACAAAAGTCCAATTGCAAGTATAATGGTTGTTTCCAGCAGTGGAAAGGAGGGTAAAATGGAGAGTTGTTGTTTGATAGGTATGGAAAAGTTCTGGAGATTGGTTGTACAACAATGAGAATATACTTTACATTATTGAACTGTACACTTAAAAAATGCTAAGATGCAAAAGTCTATATTATGTATGCTTTACCGCAAAGCATACAAACAAACACAGATAAGTAAATACATCTAATTGTGGTATAAATAGTCCATGTTGATAGAAGCAGCTCTAAGTTGGGATTATTTTCACCTCAAGTCAAATGTTTACCATAAATTAAACCTAGTTGAAGTTGATAAAATTTTTAATTCCTGTCATTTTACTAACTAGGCACATATTTCTCTTAATTTACTAAAACTATAGCTATAGAACAACTTAATTGCAACTCTTAATGTCTTTAGTCTTGAAGATTTAGACACCCATGTAAACATATTGTGGAAATATTACTTTATTTGCTTTAATAAATAATAAAATATTCTTCAGTTTCTAAAAATAAAAACTCCAAGTTTTGATTTGTATATCTGAGTGAAAGGCACTTACTGAGATGAAAGGAAAAAACCTAGGAAAGAAGCAAATTTGATGGAAGAATAGACCAATGGTTCTCAACTGGGGACAATTTTGTACCCAAGGGGACATCCGGTAATGTTTGGAAATTTTTTTGGTTATCACAACTCGGGGAGTGGGGAGTAGTACTGGCATATAGTTGGCAGAGGATTGGCTTAAGACATCGCTAAATGGTAAACTCTGGCCACCACTACAAAGATTGATTTGGCCTCAAATGTCAGTGGCACCAAGGTTGAGAAACACTGGGTTAGAATCTTCTTCTTTGACCACTCTTTCTCAGCCTTTGTAGCAGGCTTCTTTTCTTCTCTCTGTCTCTAATTACTCAATATTCTGTTTTTAGTTCAATTATCTTTTCTCTTGATTTTCCCTTGGGGATATCATCCCTTCCCTTGTCTTTAACTATCACCTCTATGTTGCTGACTCCCACATCAGTATGTCTAGTTCCAAATACTCTTCTAGCTCTAAAATACTGCCTTTTCAATACCTCCCTCACATCTTTTCGTTAAGCTAGAACTACATCTGACTTTTCTGTCTTTCGTAGTAGCATTTGGTACAAAACCGCAGGGTCATTTATTTCCCAAACATTTACGGAGTACCTAATTTGTGTAAAGGGCTGTGCTGGGTACTTGGTGGAAGGTAGCAAGGGTGGAGATAAGAGATAGTTATAGTAGTAAATGCTTTACATGTATTATCCCTGGTTATGGCAACAGTTTTGCAAGGAAAAAATTATGGCTTGGAAACCAAAGTTCCAAGAATTTAATTAATTACTTAAAGAGCGCAGAGCTTGTAAACAGCAGAGTAACAGCCACTTCTTCCCTTACATTAAGGACTAAGCTCTCTTCATTAAAAACAAAAACAACAACAACAACAAAAAAAAAAAAAAAAAAAAAAAAAAAAAACCAAGAAACAAACAAAAACCGCTGAGGACAACCCTGAAAAACTGTGATCTAGTTTGTCCATAGCTAAAGGGGTATGAATGTGTAGGCTATTTTAATAATGAAGGTCTAAGAAGTTCCAGAAGCCTTTTCTTCTGAGACACATGGTACTTTCTTCTGGTTACCATAAATCGTAGAATATAACATGTCATCAGTGGTAAGATGGGTTATTATTTTCCACACCTACAAGAAAGAAAAAATAAGTTGTCAACTAAAGTATAGTGTACCATCAATTGTCAGGTCGCAGAGATTTCCTAGATGTTCAAATGTGGGGGAAGAAATACAGTAAGCCTTCAAAAATTACAATTTGTTTTAAAAATATAAAGAAAAATTGATCTTAGATTCTGTGACATACAGCGAATTCATTTTCCACATTCAATTTCCACAGTTAGTGCTGGTGTGCTGTTCTGCACTTTAGTCAACTTACATGTTTGCATAGTGCTTTTTAAATGGTCGTAGCTAGTTTCACAGATCTGTGATGTGCATCTGCAGCTGGCTTGTAAAGCTCTTCTTTGGTTACCGCCCACCCCCGCGTCCCTCCCACACATATAAGCCATTCAGAGTTTACCACTTAAAGATAAACTTGAATTTCTTCTCATCTTAAAATTTCATAAATTATATTAAATTCTCCATAAATTTATTTACATTTAGTGGGGGTGGGGCGCGATGAAAAAAACACTATATTAAATAACGACCTCGCTTTTTAACACCCATCCTAGTAGAAACGTTAACATCGGATGGGGTAGGGAGGAGGGGTGGAGGCGGAGAAGGGATGTACGTCTCAGGATACAGGAAATACGGTAAGAGCGAAACAGGAGGAAGCCAGCTCAGTGCCTGGAGGGGACCCGCCGCCATCTCAGGTCTCTTGGCTTTGCCAGGGCCCACCGGAGAAAACTGACGCCCTGTTTCTATAATCCTTATGGGAGACCAACCTTGTGCCTCCGGGAGATCCACTCTCCCACCTGGAAACACACGGGAAGCCAAGCCTCCAAAAAAGCGCTGCCTCCTAGCTCCGCGGTGGGATTATCCAGAAGGAACTCCCAACGGAGGTAGTACCACTCTCCCCTCCGCACCTCCTCCTCCATCAGCCGGCCTGAAGTCGCACCCTCCTCCTCCGGAGAAGTAGAGAAATAAATCTCTCCCACCCCAAACCAGGTCAGATTCTTTCTCATCTAGGACACCTAGGCTCTTTGAAACTTATTATGCATTCTCAAAGATCTCCTTCTCCTTTTCCCTGTTCTTTCCACGATTTCAAAATAGAAGAAATAACATGCAGGCATTAAGCAGCTCTTTCACAAAATATGCTTGAATGAAATGATGCATATTTAATGACATTAAATAATTATTTTTAATATTTTAGATGAAGTAATTGTAGTTATATTTTCTAAGACATAGACTTGAATCTTTTGATTTGTTTGAAAGTAATTCATTGGTGCCAAGGTGGAGGGAAGGTATAATAAAAATGTTCATGAGTTGATAATTTAAAGCTGGGTGATGTATTTGTGGGAATTTATTATACTATTCTCTTCACTTTTGCGTGCATTTGAAAAATTTTTATTTTAAAAAAATGCCTGGTTCAAGACCAATAACAAGCATCTATTGAAACAAGCATCTTTTGCGTGCATTTGAAAAATTTTTTATTTTAAAAAAAATGCCTGGTTCAAGACCAATAACAAGCACCCATGTCCAGAACTGTGTTAACAGAGGGAAGTGTAAGGTGAGCCTTCAGAAGTGTACGTCTTTCTCTGTGTAAGGCAGGAGAGTTAATTATATATATATTTTAAGCTACAATGTGTTAGTCAAATCCAAGTGCCATAACATTTGCTTGTTCAAGGTATTCAGGAAGCGTGGAGGATGGACCAAGTCACTGCCTGGTAGTAATCATGAGCCATCAACGACAAAAAAAAAGAGTGGGGGGCAGGCGTGGTGGTGCAGGCCTATAATCCCAGCCCTTTGGGAGGCCGAGGTGAGCAGATCAGGTCAGGAGTTCGAAACTAGCCTGGCCAACATGGTGAAACTCCGTCTCTACTAAAGTTACAAAAATTAGCCGGGCATGATGGTGGACGCCTGTAATCCCAGCAACTCTGGAGGCTATGGCAGGACGATCGCTTGAACCTGGAAGGCAGAGGTTGCAGTGAGCTGAGACTGCGCCATTGCTCTTCAGCCTGGGCAACAATAGCAAAAACTACGTCTCAAAAAAAAAAAAAAAAAAAAAAAAAAAAGGAAGGAGGAACTTTGGGTGGGCCTTAAAGGGTGAGTGACATATGCCATGTGGAGGGGCAGGGAATGTTTTCCAGGCCGAGGCTTTCCAGAACAAAAGGCAGAGTTCTTCTGGAAACAGCTTGGCTGTAATTTTGAATTTTGAATCTATAAGGACCAGGAGGGGAAGATAAAGTGCTTCAGGGCCTTAAATGTTATGCTGAGCATATAATTCATTCCAATATCCAGCAAGTGATACTATTTGTATTTTAAGATCCCAGTTCTTACTATCAGAAAAGCAACCTCTGATATTAATTTGGATGAACTTTATAGAATGCAAAAAATAAAACTGAATCTGACACAAATTTTATAGATACTTTTTATCCAAAGGAAAGAAGCATCATTTGTGCAGTAAACCTTTATGAAGCCCTTGCAATGGGTAGAAATTATTCTGAGAGCTGTAGGGGATGGATGGCCAAGGCAGTGCCTAGTACATAATAGGAGTGAAACAGATATTTTGAATAAATAAATCAATGAATGATGGGACAACATTGGTCACCAAAGAAGTTATAGACATTGGGTTTGGTGGTAATGCATAGAAAAAGAATGAGGTCTATTTTACTTGAAAGCATCTCCCTGTCATTCCATACAGCTTTACTTCTATCTCACTTGTTTACCTTTATTCAAAGGGGTAGTGGAGTGGAGGGGTTGCAGGGTGGAGGGTGAATATTTCGGAGACAGAAAACAAAAGAGCAGCCGGGCGCGGTGACTCACGCCTATAATCCTAGCACTTTGGGAGGCTAAGGCTGGTGGATTACCTGAGGTCAGGAGTTCGAGAACAGCCTGGCCAACATGGCGAAATCCTGTCTTTACTAAAACTGCAAAAAAAAATTAGCCAGGAATGGTGGTGGGCACCTGTAATCCCAGCTACTCGGGAGGCTGAGGCAGGAGAATGTATTGAACCTGGGAAGTGGAGGTTGCAGTGAGCTGAGATCATGCCACTGCACTCCAGCCTGGGAGACAGAGCAGGACTCCGGAAAAAAAAAAAAAAAAAAAAGAAAGAAAAAGAAAGAAAGAGACAGAGAGAGAGGAGAGAGAGAGAGAAAGAAGGAAGGAAGGAAGGAAGGAAAAAGAGCAAAACAGGAAGTGCAAGAGCTACATAATATCCCCCCAAGTGATTCAAGTCACTGAAAATTGTAATAATAGCCAATATTTACTAAAGATTTATGTGCCAATTTTATCTTCTTTCTTTCTTTTTTTTTTTTTTTTTTTTTTTTTCCTGAGACAGAGACTTACTCTGTCGCCCAGACTAGAGTGCAGTGGTGCAATCTTGGCTCACTGCAGCCTCTGCCTCACGGGTTCAAGTGATTCTCCTGCCATAGCCTCCTGAGTAGCTGGGACTACAGGCGCGCGCCACCACACCCAGCTAATTTTTGTATTTTTAGTAGAGACAGTGTTTCATCATGTTGGCCAGGATGGTCTTGATCACCTAACCTCGTGATCTGCCCGCCTCTGCCTCTCAAAGTGCTAGGATTGCAGGCGTGAGTCACCATGCCCAGTGCCAGTCTATGTGCCAGTTATCTAAAGGGCTTTGCATGTTATAATTTATGTAATCACAACTCTACTAGAGAAGTTTGTATAGGCCAAGGGAAGTTATATGAGTTGCCACAAGTTACACAGCACGAAGTGGCTGAGCTGAGCTTTGAACCCAGAACATTTGATTCGAGTTCATGCTCTAAACTGCTATGTAATACATCCCTTCTAATACTATGTATACAACTGTTTTATAGAAATATATCATTGAAATTGTGGCAGGGAAAGGATAATGACTTGAGGAGACCAGGAGACAGAGAGATGGACAGAAACAGAAAAAAAAGGATGTCACAATATTTTTTTACTATTTTTCAGTCTTTGAGGGATTGCAGTATGACTCCATTTCCCTGGTGCATTCACGTAATAGTTCACTTGGTGAAAGCAATGAAGATTATTTACAATGCTACCCTGCTTTTTCTGATGTCCTGCACCTGGAAGTTGTGCTTCTTAAGGTAATCTCTTTACCAAAAACTATTAAAAGGAGGAGGAGGAAAAAAGTTGGTTTTGACACATTAAAAAGTAGCCAAACAAAACACAAAAAGATAGCAGCAAATGATAAAATTGAAACTACATTCTACATTATATGAAAACATACTCATAATAATGTAATCTAAAGAAATGTTTTGTTAGATTCATTTATAATTACCTTATAGTTTATATTATCACTGTGAAATATATCATCTTTTTAACTACATTTTCTAATTATTTATGGTAAATGGGAACATGATTGACATTTTTGTATACTGATTTTATATTCTGTAGCCTTCTTGAATTCTGTTTATTCTAATAATTTATAGATTTTCTTGGATTATCTGTTAATTGTATTTTGAATAATGACAGTTTCTTTCCAATATTTCTTTAGCTTGTATTACTGTGCTAGCTAGGATCCTTAGTTCAAAGAGGAACAAGAGCATTGGTGGAGGATTTCCTTATTTTGTTCCGAAATTCTACAAAAGTTTCACTTTTTTTAGTAGATTGTCTTTCTCAAGTTAGGGAAGTTTCCTTATATTCCTAATCTGCTGAGAGTTTTTATTACAAATATTATGAAGTTTCTTCCCATCTATATGTATTGACATTAATATCACAGTGTGACCATGTGATAAATTACAATAATCAATTTTCTAATATATTTCTTGCTTTTGCTTTCATCAAGCCTCACCATTGGATATTTTGTTTTCTATTTTAATAAATTTTATTTTTTTATTTTGAACATTCTTCTTTTGTTGCTTTCTCTCTAATTGATTGAGTTAGATCTTTAGCTTCTTAATTTTCAATGTTCTTCTGTAAGATAAGAATTTAGAACTATACATTTCTTCTACCACCTTAGAAATAGTTCACAGGTTTTTATATATAGTATTTTTATCATTCAATATTATTTTTAAATTTCTCTTACGATTTTTTGACCCATGGTTTTTTTTTTTAAATTTCTAACCATATGGGATTCCTTTTTAAAAAATTGTATTATGAAATCATTAACCTCATTCTAGTTTATCTTTTTTTCTGCTTTAAATTTTTTTAATCCTTCGTATAACAAGATACAAAATTATACATTGGCTGCTCTTCCCAACAGAGTTTGGCAATATAAAACATTTTCTTTCATTAAATACATAGCAAAAGCATGGTTCTGATATTTATTGATGTTATTGTTGAATTTTATACTTATGTTTTTAAAATTTTTATTTAATTTCACACTTGAAAAACTGGGAATATTACAAGAACTCCCATAATACCCTTTACCCACATTCACCAATTAACACTTTATCACATTTGCCTTATCATTCTGTTTTTCTCTTCCTCTCCTTCTCCCTCTCCTATTTGACAGTATTTGCAAACAGTAATTTGCCAAATGTCAAAATATTTGCCAAATGTCAAATCCTTCTCCTTCTTAATATGTCAGTGTTTATTTCTTCAGAATGATGATTTCCTCATACATTCTCAGTAAACGTGTCACAATCAAGAAATTTGATATTGCTCTGATATTATAATCTAATCCATATTCTGATGTTACCAGTTGTCCCAATAATGTCTTTTATCGTTATTTTCTTTCCTTGTTCAAAGTGCTAATCCAAGATGATGCATTACATTTAGTGTCATGCCTCTCCAGTTTTTAATATAGAAAAGTTCCTTGACCTTTCTTTGTCTTTTATGTGTGTAGAAAAACAAATTCAGTTTCTCTCATTATATTCTCACAACCCCACTTCTGACACTGATTGTGTGGAAAAAAAACAGGTTTTCTTTGGCTCTTGCACGACAACAACCAACACAGAAAACTTTTGGCCAAATATATTGGGATTTCTTCTCACCAACAGGCAAGTAAACAATTCTACAGTGGACACCAGCTTGGTGTGCTCCAATCCAATTCAATTCTGAAGCTATCTCCCTGAAGAAAGTATCAGATCCCACAGATTGAGGGCATAGTCCCACGAGACTGCCCCAACTGTAGACATCAGTTTCAATTCTGGGCCTTTGGAACTTTTAACTGACCAGCTTCAAGTTAGAGTTCCCATAACCTCTCTTTTCAGGCTCACATAATTTGCTAGAACAACACACAGAACTCAGGGAAACACTTACTTGCATGTACCTATTTATTCATAAAGGATGTTTTAAGGGCTACAAATAAACAGCCAGATGAAGAGATGCATGTAGTGAGGTCTAGAAGGGTATTGAGCACAGGAGCTTCCATTCCTGTGGAGTTGGGGTATGCCACCCTCCCGGCATGTGGATGAGTTCTTGTTCATCCTTCTATAAGCCTCCACAAATTCAGCTGTACTTAGTCCTCTTGTGCTTTTTATGAAGACTTCATTCGATTGGCATTATTGAAGCATGGAAAACCATGTAGAAATGTGATTGGACTAAAAGGGTATGATCTAATACCAATAGATTCAATGGAGAAACTCAGCAAGCCTTGCCTATTCAGATTCTTCTTAGCTTCTTTGTGCAGCGTTCCTTCCTCCTGGGTATGGGGCAGGACTCTTTCTGAAATGGGAGTCTTATGACCCATAGTCAAACTAGGTAGGTCAGAGAATTACTTCATGGCCAGCTCCAAGACAGAAAGCCAGGTGAAGTTTAGAGTGTATTTTTAGTTTCTATGGCTTGCCTTCGGGAGAAAGAAAAGAAGGTGAAAGGGGGCCGGAGAAAGTCAAAAAGAGATTCTGATTTCGGAAGCCTAAAATGCTCCAACATTATACATATGTATACACATATCCACACACAGATACATTACACACACACACACACACACACACACACACACACACACTCTGACTGTCTCTCACCTTTATTTCTCTGAAGCTGTTTCAAAGCTGCTTCAGGAACCAAAGACAAAAGACCAAATACTTAAACAAAATATATGCCTATTGTTTTAGTCACTTAGGAAATTACAAGAGCTTTGGGAGTTATGAGCCAGGAACCATGGACAAAAACCTATATATATATATATATATATCACAATATCACACATCAACAATTGATAGTTGTGTAAATATAGGACACTTATTTCATAGAATGTCCTTCAATGTAAATTTGTGTGCCATATCCCCATTATTATATTTAGAGTATGCATATGAGCAAAAACACCAAAGGAGTAATGTGTTCTTCTCAGGACATCATATTGGTGGCACATGATGCTGGTTTGACCCCTTAGGAATAAAGTTAACTTTGATTACTTAGTTAACATTGTGAATAGTTGCTAGATTAATCCACTTTACAATTATCATTTTCCTTTTTATAATTAATGATTTTGCTGGGAATACTTTGAGACTATGTACCTATCCTGTTCCTCATTATACTATCATCCACTAGTTTTCAAATCCATTGATATTTCTTTACTGAATCAGATATTACTATGATGAATGCAAAATGGTAATTTTCAAACTCCATCATTTTTACTACATTTATTAGTTTATATTCTACATCAAGGTAAAGGTTTTTCTCCATTTATTTATTTATTAGTTTGGGCACGTAGACTTTTACTTTATTTTTTAAATACCCTATTGTTATTTATTTTAATGCTCGAATTGTCTCTGTTTTAGTGAGTGGCTGCCCATTAAAGTTGGCTCTCCTGTCTTTTGACATGTCTCATCATTGTTCAACACATATTTTTACTTACTTTAAAATTTCTTTACTTCCTTACTTTCAGGCTTGTTGTGTACTTCCTACCCCATTACTCATTTCTCTACAGACCTCTGTTATCGTTAAAGGAGACAGTATTTAGAAACTAAGTCATGGTATATGGCTGTTTTTTAGCTTAATATTTTGTTACTGTTTTCCATTTAAGAGACAATATTGTTTATATGATAATGATTATTTAGAGTTTGTTGAAACTTGCTTTATGTCTTAGAGAACATGATCAACTAGTGTTTTATGTGTGCCTGGTAGGATTGTGTATCTAATTTTTGCATGTAGTGTTCTGTTAATTAAATTTAATTATGTTGTTTAAATTTTCTCTAATTTTTTTGTTTGCTGGACCTATCAGTTACCGAGAGAGTTATAATCTTCCACTGTAATTGTGGATTTGTCAAATTCTTATACTTTTGACAATTTTTGCTTTGTATACTTGAGGCATTGTTAGGATGTACATACAAGTCTAGACTAGATACATATTTTATAATCTTATGAACCCTTTTTGTCTTTTTGAATGTAATTTTTTTGTGTTTGCTGAGTCTTTTTAAATTTTTAAAATTTTTCTGGGTACCTAGTAGGTGTATATATTTATGGAGCATATGAGATGTTTTGATACATACATGCAAAGTGTAATAATCACATCATGTACAATGGGGTGTCCATCATTTCAGGTATCTATCCTTTTGTTACAGACAATTTAATTATACTCTTTTAGTTATTGCAAAATATACAGTTATATTCTTATTGACTACAGTCACCCTGTTGTCCTATCAAATAATAGACCTTATTCATTCTTTCTTTGTACCCATTAACCATCCCCACTCTTCTCCATCATCTATTACCCTTCCCCGCCTCTGGTAACCATACTTCTAATCTCTGTCTCCATGAGTTCAATTGTTTTGATTTTTAGATTCCACAAATAAGTGAGAACATGTGACGTTTGTCTTTCTGTGCCTGGCTCATTTCACTTAACATAATGATCTCCGGTTCCATCCATGCTATTGCAGAAGACTGGATCTCATTCTTTTTTTATGACTGATTATTACTTCACTGTGTATATGTACCATGTTTTCTTCATTCATATGTCTGTTGATGAACACTTAGGTTGCTCCCAAATCTCAACTATTGCAAACAGTGCTGCAACAAACATGGAAGTGTAGATATCTTTTTCATATACTGATTTCCTTTGTTTGGGGTATATACCCAGTGGTGGAATTGCTGGATCATATGGTAGGTCAATTTTTACTTTTTTAAGGAATCTCCAAATTGTTCTCCATTGTGGTTGTACTAATTTACATTCCCACCAACAGTGTGCAAGCAATCCCTCTTCTCCACATTCTCAACAGCATTTGTTATTGCCTGTCACTTGGATATAAGTCATTTTAATTGAAATGAGATAATATCCCATTGTAGTTTTGGTTGTATTTCCCTGATAATCAACTACATTAAGCACTTTTTCACATGCTTGTTTGGCATTTATGTATCTTCTTTTGAAAAATGTCTGTTCAAATCTTTGTCTCAATTTTGATCAAATTATTTGATTTTTTTCTCTTGAGTTGTTTAAGCTCCTTACATATTTTGGTTATTAATTTTTTGTCAAAAGGGGAGTTTGCAAATATTTTTTCCCATTGCACCTTCACTTTGTAGACTGTATTCTTTGCTGTGTAGAAGCTTTTTTACTTGATGTGATCCCATTTGTTCATTCTTGTTTTGATTGCCTATGCTTGTGGGGTATTACTGAAGAATTTTTTGCCCAGACCTATGTCCTGGAAATTTTTCCCATATTTTCTTGTTGTAGTTTCATAGTTTGAGGTCTTAGTCTTAAATTTTTAACACATTTTATTTGATTTTTGTATATGGCAAGAAATATCTATCTAGTTTCATTTTTCTGCATATGGATATCCAGTTTTCCCAGCACCATTTATTGAAGAGACTGTCTTTTCCACAGTGTATGTTCTTGGCACCTTTGTGGAAAATGAGTTCTTTAGGTGTGCGGATTTGTTTCTGGGTTCTCAATTATTTTCCATTGTTCTATGTGTCTGTTTTTATGACAATACCATGCTATTTTGATTACTGTAGTTCTGTAGCATAATTTGAAGTCAGGTACTATGATTCCTCCAGTTTTGTTCATTTTGCTTAAGATAGCTTTGGCCATTCTGGGTCTTTTGTGGCTCCATATAAATTTTTAGGATTTTTTTTTTTTCTATTTCTGTGAAGAACGATTTTTGTATTTTGATAAGTATTGCATTGAATCTGTAGATTGCTTTTCGTAGTATGGACGTTTTAACAATATTGATTCTTTCAATCCATTAATGTGGACTATCTTTCCATATTTTGGTGTCCTCTTCAATTTCTTTCATTAGTGTTCTACAGTTTTTATTATAGAGATCTCCCACTTCTTTGGTTAATTACTAGGTATTTAATTTTATGTTTGGCTATTATGTGGAATTATTTTTAAATTTTTTTACAGATTAGTCACTGTTGGCATACAGACATGCTACCGATTTTTGTATGTTGATTTTGTATCCTGCAACTTTACTGAATTTATCAGTTCTTATGGTTTTTTTTTGTGAAGTCTTTATGCTTTTCCAAACACAAGATCAGATCCTCTGAAAACAAGGGTAATTTGACTTCTTCCTTTCCAATTTGGATGCCCTTAATTTCTTTCTCTTGTCTGATTGCTTTAACTAGGACTTGCAGTACTATGTTAAATAACAACAGTGACAATGGGTATCCTTGTCATGTTTCAGATCTTAGAGGAAAGGCTTTCAGTTTTTCCCCATTTGGTATGATACTAGCTGTGGGTCTGTTATATATGGGTTTTATTACGTTGAGGCATGTTCCTTCTATACCGATTTTTGAAGGTTTTTATCATGAAAGCATGTTGAACTTCATCCAGTGTTTTTTCAGCATCAAGTGAAATGACCATATGGTTTTAATCCTTCATTCTGTTGATATTATGTATCACTATTGTTGAACCATCCTTCCATCCCAGGGGTAAATCTCACTTGATCATCATGAATGATCTTTGTAATATGTTGTTGAATTCGTTTGCTAGTAATTTGTTGAGGATTTTTGCATCAGTATTTATCAGAGATAATATTTTTTCTTTTTATTTGTTTTTGTCTGATTTTGGTATCATACCTCGTGGAATGAGTTTGGAAATATCCCTTCCTCCTGTATTTTTCAGAATAGTTTGAGTAGGATTGGTATTAGTTCTTCTTTAAATACTTGTTAGAATTCAGCAGTAAAACCATTGGGTCACAGGCTTTTCTTTACTGGAATACTTTTTATTATGGCTTTAATCTTGTTACTTGTTATTGGTCTTTTCAGGTTTTGGATTATCTTCATGGTTCAGTCTTGATATGTCATATGTGTAAAGGAGTTTCTCTATTTAGTCTAGATTTTCCACTTTATTGGCATATAGTTGCTCATAGTTGCCACTAATGATCCTTTGAATTTCTGCAGTATCAGTTGTAATGTCTCCTTTTTCATCTCCAGTTTTATTTACTTGGATCTTCCATCTTTTTTTCTTAGTCTGGCTAAAAGTTTTTCTATTTTGTTTAACTTTTCAGAACACCAACTTTTTATTTTATTTACTTATTTATTTTATTTTATATTGTTTCCTTCATTCCAATTTCATTTATTTTTGCTCTGATGTTTATTATTTATTCCTCTAATTTTGGGTTTAGTTTGCTCTTGCTTTTCTAATTCTTTAAGATTCATTATTAGGTTCTTTAAGTTTACCTCTTTTTTGATTTAGGAACTGATAGCTATAAACTTCTCTCTTAGTACTGCTTTTGCTGTATCACATAAGTTTTTGTATGTCGTGTTTCCATTAATTTGTTTCAAGAAATTTTTAAATTTTCGTCTTGGTTTCTTCACTGACCCACTGCTTATTCAGGAACATATTGTTCAATTTCCAGGTATTTGTATAGTTTCCAAATTTCTTCTTGTTATTGATTTTATTTTTCTTCCATTGTGGTCAAAGATGCTTAATATTATTTCCATTTATTTGAATGTTTTAAGACTTATATTGTGACCTAACGTGGCCTGCTTCAGAGAGTGATCCATGTGCTGAGGGAAAAAATGTATATTCACAGCCATTGGATGAAATGTTCTGTAAATATCTCTTAGGTTCATTTGGTCTCTAATACAGTTTAAGTCTGCTGTTTCTTTGTTAATTTTCTGTTTGGAAGACCTGTCCAATGTTTATTTGTTGTTAACATAGCCACTCCGGCTTTACTTTTTTGGTGGTATTTCTTTTTCCATGATTTTACTTGCTCACTTTTTTCTTTCTTTTATCTTTTTGTCTTTTATGAGAACATTTATAGTCCAACATGTTCTGCCCAAAAATAAATGCATTGATTTGTTTGTTTGTGAATTTACCAGTAGAATTTATAATTAGTATTAACGATAAGCTTCATATATCCAAACATTATTTTTTTCTTTTTATTTTATAAAATTTAAACTCTACAGAATAGTCAAAAGATAACTTTCATGTACTGTAGTGCTCTTCTTATCCAAGGAGAATATGTTCCAAAACCCCCAGTGGATGCCTGATATGAAGAGTAATTAATCCTATAGACACTATGTTTTTTTCCTACACATACATACGTATGATAAGATTTAATCTATAAGTTAGGCATAATACAAGATTAACAACAATATTAATAAAATAGAACAATGATTACAATATTCACAGTTTCATGGACAGAAGACTCATTCTTACCATAGGTCTTAGCAACTTCAACATATGATTTTTTTCTTCCCTTATTAAATTGAAAACTTTCTCCTTTTCAATTAAAGGAAGCACTTTACAGCTTCTTTTTAGAATATGTGAATTGCCAGCATTATTACTCTTGCACTTTGGAGCTACTATTAAGTAAAATAAGGATTATTTGAACGTAAGCACTGTGAGACTGCAACAGTTTATTGGATAACCAGGATGGCTAGCAAGTGACTGATAGGCAGGTGAGGAATACAGCATTGATGTGCTGGACAAAGGGCTGATTCACATCTGGAGCATACATGAGATTTCTTCACACTACTCAAAATGATGTGAAATGTAAAACTTTTACAAATTTTTTATGGAATTTTCCATTTAATATTTTCAGATTGCAGTTAATCATGGGTAACTGAAACTGTGGATAAGAGGGGACTACTTTAGATTCATCAGTGCATCAATTTGGCTACATACGGCTTATCTGTCTTTCTAAATACTGTATACATATACACATTTTTTGCTGAGCCATTTGAAAGTAAATTGCAGATATCATGACATTTCAACTCTATACACTAAATCATATATCTCTTAAGAACAATTAAATTACTATTACACCCAGAGAAACTTAACATTGATACAATACTATTGTCTAATATACTACCCATATCAAGTTCCCACAATTTTCCTAACAATATCCTTTATAGATTTTTATTTGTTTTGGTCCAAAATCCAGTCAAGGGTCATGCATTGTATTTAGTTGTCATGCTCCTTTAGCCTTTTAAAATCTAGAATAACACTCTCTTTTTTTTTCTTGTATGTTTTTGGGACATTGGCATTTTTGATGAGTCCAGGTAGTTGTCCTCTATATGTCTCATAATATGAAGTATGTCTAACTGTTTTCCCATGATTAGTGTAAGCATTTTTAGCAAGAAGACTACATGGATAGCTGGGTGGGTATTTTTACTTCCCCCTTAAGAAAGTTACTTTTTTGGACACAGGTGAAATTATGGTTTATAATTTGCCCCATATTCCCTGTCTAGGTTACCTGTTTCCAGAAATGCTCAGCATTAAGAGGAGTTTTTATATCTATTCTGCCATTATATTTTGCTACCTCAGAGCATTTAGTTAGTCCAACTCGTCTGTCTCACAAACTTCCACAATCAACTCAATAGGAAATAAAGGTTTTTTTCAGCAGCTTCATCTATAGCCTCCTTAAGTACTTTTTCCTATGACTTGGTCACTTTTTCCCCTCTCATTTTATAAGGACTTTCTCATACTACTCTATATTGATCATTATTAAGAGGCAATTATGATATGATCAACTTCCTCTCCTGATAATCTTAGCTCCTCACATGTTATCATAGCATCTAGGTCTTTTGTCTCTTTGGGAAAATAAACCAGATTTTATTGCATGGACTCTGTATTAGTTTTATGTTTCTACCATAAGAAATTGATTGCAAATTTAGAAATTTAAAACCACATATTTGTTATCTTATAGTTATAGGCCAGAAGTCTGTTACGGGTCTCATTAGACCTGATGAGAAGTCAAGCTGTTGGCTGACTGCATTCCTTTCTAGAGGCTCTAGAGGGGAATCGGTGTACTGCCCTTTTGGTTATTGGCAGAATTCAGTTCCTTGCCACTGTAGATCTTAGATCCCTTTCTTGCTGGCTGTCAGCTGAGAGCTGCTCCTAACTTCTAGAGGTCACCTGTATTCCTTAGATTGTAATCTCCTTCCTTCATCTTCAAAGCCAACTATGGCAGATTGAGTCCCTCTCATACTTAGAATTTCTCCATTTTATTTTGTCATTACATCTTTCACTGACTCAGCTGGGGAAAGGTCCTCTGCTTTTAAAGACACATGAAATTATTAGAGTATGCCCACCCAAATAATTCAGAATATTCTCCCCCATCTCAAGATCCCTAACTTAATCATATTAGTAAAGTTCCTTTTGCCTTGTAAAATAACATAGTCATGGAATCTTGGAATTGTAGTATGGACATCTTTGGGTGGCCATCATTTTGTCTACCACAGATTTTATTATAGCAGCAAGCCAAAACCTGACACCCAGTGTATGATTCATCCATTCTTTTATTCAACAAACACAAATATTAAAGAATGCCTATTAAGTTGAGCATGTATTAAATTCCAGGCATTTTTTTGTGCCAAAGTGATAAAAATATAACATCTAACTCACCAAGGAGTTCAGAAACTGGTTTGGTAAGTTCTGTAGATAGATATTGGCACAGAGTTCTATAAGAGAATATAAGAAGGCATATGAGCAAGACTAGAAGAGCCAGAAATGGCCTCCTGTATCAATCAGTAACTAAGCTCGGTCTTTGAAATGGAGTGAGGTATTAAGTAAGGATGGATGATTGTAGATGGATAAAGAACTTCAAGCAGTGAGAAAATAATGACAAAAGTTACAGAGCTAAAGATAGGCTTCTTTGGGGAGGCCGTGGAGATGTATGGTAGGTAGCTTTCCCGGAGTGGAGAGATGGAGCTAGATCAGCAAGCTGAACCATAAACATGAACTTTGTGTGCCATGCTACAAAGGCTCAAGATCGATCTGTGGGAGATGGGAAGTCACTGACAATCTTGAAGGAGCATGCTGTGTTCACATTTATATTTTACATAGATCATACTGATGGCCATGTGGAGGATAGTATAGTAGAACAAAATTGGGGAGAGAAGATCATTTGAGATGCTTGTATGAAAATCCTGACAAAAAGTGATGAAGGCCTAAACTCAGCCCATGGTAGTTGGGATGGAACACAGATGAGTAGATGTGAGAAAGGCTTTTGAAATATTATTGATGAGATGGTATATCAATCAGGATTCAACCAGAGAAATAGAACCAGTAGGAGATATATATTAATAAATGTATTGTAAAGAATTGGCTTGTGGGGGCTATGTAGGCAAGTCTGAAATCTGTGGAGTGGGCTTTCAGGAAGTACAGATTGGAACTCTCGGACGTGGGGTGAAGTTGATGTCCTCAGGTTAAATTTCTTCAGGGAGGCCTTAGCTCTGGTCTTAAGGTCTATCAGCTGATTGAATCAGATCTACCCAGATTATTTAGGATAATCTTCTTAAAGTTAACTGATTATAGACAGTAATCACATCTACAAAATAACTTCACAGCAAAACCTAGTTAAATTGAACAACTGGGGCCTCTAGCCTATCCAAATTGACGTATCAAAAGACAATCACAGATGGGATGTAGAGGAAAACAGAACAATAGAAGGTGGTTCTCAAGTTTGTGGCTTGAGTATTAAGTGAAATCACTAACTGAGTTATAGAATACAGGAGGAAGAGCAGGTTTTCAACGTTTTCGTTAAGATACCTAGATGGAGGTTCCTGGCAAACAGATAAAGATCTGAGATTGCAAGAGAAGTGTTGTCCATATAAGTAGATTTAGGAAACCATCAACATAAAGGTAACAGATAAAACCAGGGGAGTAAATTAAATAATCTAGAAGAAGGTATTTTTGAGAAAAGTTATGGAGTGAGAAGGAAATTCTGGAGACCTCTAACATTTAAGGATTATCTAGAGAAAGAAGAACAGATAAAGGAGTAATAGGATGAGGGGGAAACCTGAAAGAGTTTGATACCCTGATTAAGAAAAATACAGTGAACAGCAGCATCATACACATTAGAGGGTTCAGTACTGAAAAATATTCATTAATGTGTAAATTAAGCTTATTGGTGAATTTAGCAGTAATGTTTTCCGTATTGTGAGAGCAGAGGCCAGATTACAGTGAGTTGAAGAATTACTAGGAAGTGCCAAGTTGAGGGTAGCTGGCATAGCCCACTCATACATAGGAGATGGGATGAGAATGGAGGATAAAAATTGGACAATACTTTATAATTAAATAACAAGAAGATTAAGAGCCAAGGGAGTATTAAAAAATAGTGATATGAACTTGCACAATTTTATTGACTTAAAGTAACAAGAAAAGGGGTAGAGACGGATGAAATAGGAGAGGAGAGTTCAAAGTTACTGAGAAAGAAAATAAATAGGCCTAGTTGTTAGAGAGGATGCAGTACCAAGAGAAGGACTTGTTTCCTTCTTTGGATGAGACTAAGGTATTGGTACTCAGTGGAGGTAGTATATTCCTGAGATGGTGATTGGAAAGTTTGTGAAAGGCATTTAAGATAATGATTATTGAAGGGCTTCCTGACATATTGTGGGGAGGGTCAATATTGCTAAATAACCTGCAGTATGCAAGACAGTTTGCACAAAGAAATTTTCTATATTCCATACAACTTTTGAACGTATCATTGGATGTTCACATAGGTGAAAATCCTATTTATGTTCATCTAGACTTTGAATTGAACTCCGTTTTATATATAAATAAGCAAGTTTTGATATACAGTGACTTTTCCAGGAGTGCAACTACCATGTAATCCAAAGTAAAAACCTTTGTTTTATTTAGAACTTATCAAGAATGTTTATCATTTTGGAAAATCGTGATACCTACAAAAATGCTGCTCTTGGATATTTGAAATCCAGATATTACACATGCATCAGTCAATAATTGTAGCTGCCACATTTATAGGCATTCTCTGTATATTTTTTGCATAATTCATTGTTTTCTAGTGTTGTCATGTCCCCGCATTTACTCACTCTGACACCTAGGCTGGAGTTCGGTGTCAGAATCCCAGCTCACCACAGCCTTGACCTCCTGGGTTCTAGCGAGCCTCCTGCCTCAAGCCCCCAAGTAGCTGAGACCACAGGCATATGCCATCATGCCCAGCTAATTTTTGGATTGTTTGTAGAAATGGTGCTTCTACATATTATCCAGGCTGATCTCAAACTCCTGAGCTTAAATGATCCGCCCGACTCTGCCTCCCAAAGTCCTAGGATTACAGGCATGAACCTCCTGTGCCCAGCTGCACATTTACATCTTAAAATGCATTATATTTTATTAGAATTTACTTTCTCATTTCTATTTCATATTATAGAAATTGATTTTTTTGAAATTTTTATTTTAATATAATACAGTAAGCATTAAAATATTTAAGAAAGGGAGCCATATAGAATTGGAAACCATTGGCACAGGAGAAATAGGATAAGAATGAGTGTAAATGCTGATGTTTTAAACAACAATGAAGAGATTTGTGACAATGGCTAATGCATTGTGCTTTGTGGTAGAGGTTACCATAGCTCTAATTCCCAAATCCAATGACTAGATTTCCGGCTTTATCTTGATCCTTCCGTAATGTTTAAAACTCTCTGCTTTCTTCCTTTCTGCAACATACTTCTCTTCTTGTTCTCCTTTTACATATTTGGCCATTGTTTCTAACTATCTTTTTCCCAATACCTCCTTGGCCTAGATCCTTAAATTGAGTGGTTCCTGAATCTTCCTATTTCAATTCTCACTTCTGCTTGACAATCTCACCCACTGCCCTGGGTTAAATAAAAAAGATATATGCTGATGACTTCCAAATCTGTATTTCTAGTACAGGCTTTATGCCAGGCTCAAACTCATGTAGCCATCTGCCTGCTAACTCTTTCTCTGTGATTGCCTTATCACCTTAAACTGAATGTAACCAAAACTGAACACTTCATCACCCTACCAGCAGCACCACAAACCTCTTTATTCTTTATTCTTTATTGTTGGTACCAGTACTCCTAAGGCAAAAACTAGGGCATATGTCACATTTATTCTCTCTCTCTTACCTCCACTTTTTAATCTGTCACCAAGTCATAATGGTTATTTCTTCAAAATGTCCCATGATTTTTAATTCTGTTTTTCATTTCCAAAACTCTAGTCCCATGCCCTGGTTTGGAGCACCACCGTTTTTCTCCTGAACGACAATGATATTTTTCTAACTGATCCCCTGCCTCCTGTACTGCCTAGTGACTTTTGGCACAACCTTTAGAATGGCCTCTAAAAAAAATATCTGATCACATTGCTCCCCTACTTAAAATCCTTTAATGATTTTTTTTTTTGCTTTCT
This sequence comes from Sapajus apella, assembly GCF_009761245.1. Lineage (NCBI taxonomy): Eukaryota > Metazoa > Chordata > Mammalia > Primates > Cebidae > Sapajus > Sapajus apella. The sequence continues at coordinate 957,612 of NW_022437094.1, forward strand.
ATGAAAATCCTTTAATGATTTCTTGCTTTCTATGATAACATCTAAAGGCTTAGCATGACCAGAAAGATTCTGTGTGACACACCTCTTACTCAAGCCTTATCTATTGCCGCCTATTCCTACATATCATCTCAAACTCACACAACTTTTTTTTTGTATTTTATGTGCCGCTAGGGTTTTCTTGAACATGTTATTATTTCATGCAGATTCGTCTTTACCATTTCTGTGCCTGGTATTTGTCTATTATTGCACATGTCAAACAATGACTTGGTGAATGTACGTTGAATTCTCAGTGTAGTACCTTTCATCTAGTTGATTAGGAATTTAAAAAAGAATGAAAACGCACAACCGAAGTTATTTGGTTTGTTTTTAGGTTTTTGCTTTTCATTGTGGAATAATTCATAGTAAAGTACATAAATCTTAAGCATGTAGCTCAATGAATTTGTACATATATACTAGTGTAATCAACACCTAGATCAAAATATAGAACATTTCCAATATCCCCTAAAAAGCACATTTGTGTCCTTTTCAAGTTAACATCCACAAAATGTAACCACTATTCTAATTTCTGTTAACATTAATTAGTTTCACCTATTTTTGAACTTTATATAAATGGAATGATAGGATATGTCCGGTTTTTAAAATTTAAACTTTCATTTTACTTGTAGGGGCTACATAGGCAGGTTCATTACGGGGACCTATTGCACTGGCACCCCCTCCCTCCCCCTCAGTAATCTGCAATGTTTATTGCTCCCATGTTTATATCCATATGTGCTCAATGTTTAGATCCCACTTATAAGTGAGAACATGCGGTATTAAGTTTTCTGTTTCTGCATTAATTCATTTAGAATTATGACCTCCAGCTCCGTCCATATTGCTGCAAAGGACATGGTTTCATTGATTTCTGTGGCTGCATAGTATTCCATGGTGTAAATGAAACATTTTCTTTATCTGGTCTACCACTATTGTACAGCTAGCTTGATTTTTTTAATGGACACCTAGGTCTTTGCTATTGTGATTAGTACAGTAGTAAACATATGAGTGCTTGTGTCTTTTTGGTATAACGATCTACTTATTGATTATGTATACAGTAATGTGATTTTTGGATTGATTGGTAGCTCTGTTTTAAGTTCTTTGAGAAATTTAAACTGCTTTCCACCATGGCTGAACTAATTTGCATTCACACCAACAATGTATAAGTGTTCCCTTTCCTCCATAGCCTCACCAGTAGCTATTGTTCTTTGTCTTTTTATAGAGCCATTTTGATTGGTGTGAGATATTTTCTTTTTTTTTTTTTTTCTTAATAAAGAAAAACTTTATTATGGAAAACTTCAATTTTATAGAAGTATAGTAAGAACACTGTAATAAAACCAATTCCATTTCAACAATTGTCTGTTCATGGCCAATCATGTTTTATTTTATTTCTCCTACTCCTGCCCCCTGCCATTTTTCCTCCCCAGCCTATTTTGAAGCAAATTCCCAGACATCCTATCAACTTATCCTTCACTGTATCTTTCACATGAACACATTCTCCTAATTCAGTTTCTTCTCCATAAAAATTATCTATATGAAGCAGGCTCTGGTGATAGTTTATTATAGAATATGAAAACTATCATTTTTTCATAGTTAAAAAAATGGCAAAGGAGTCCAGTAACCTGATAAACTTTCTCAGTATGAACCTAATTTTTAAGAAACATTTTACTTCTCTTATTATGGCCACCCTCATCTTGGATGGAAGTTCAGATTATAAATTTTATGTTCTTTCTAACTTGGAAGACCATGAACCTGCATAATCTATCATTACAGCTCAACAGAGTAAATGGATAATGAAACCACCTTTGCAAACATTACATCAGTGAGAAAATTATGACAATGAAAGAGACTTGAGCTAATCCACTCCTCGTCTTGCCTTTTCCTTAATTATTCCTGGGCTATTGGGCCAAGCAAACTTTGGAAGACATTTAGGCTATAGTTTTGTTTTTTTTTTCTCCCGATTTAATTATTTTATTGCATTTTAGGTTTTGGGGTACATGTGAAGAACATGCAAAATTGTTGCATAGGTACACACGTGGCAGTGTGATTTGCTACCTTCCTCCCCATCACCTACATCTGGCATTTCTCCCCTTGCTATCTCTCCCCAACTCCCCACCCCCCACCATCCCTCCCCTATTTCCCCCCACTGACCCCAGTGTGTAGTGCTCCCCTCCCTGTGTCCATGTGTTCTCATTGTTCAACACCCGCCTATGAGTGAGAACATGTGGTGTTTGATCTTCTGGTCTTCTGTCAGTTTGCTGAGAATGATGGTTTCCAGGTTCATCCATGTCCCTACAAAGGACCCAAACTCATCGTTTTTGATGGCTGCATAATATTCCATGATATATATGTGCCACATTTTCCCTATCCAGTCTATCGTTGATGGGCATTTGGGTTGGTTCCAGGTCTTTGCTATTGTAAACAGTGCTGCAATGAACATTCGTGTGCATGTGTCCTTATAGTAGAACAATTTGTAATCCTTTGGATATATACCCAGTAATGGGATCGCTGGGTCAAATGGAATTTCTATTTCTAGTTCCTTGAGGAATCGCCACACTGTCTTCCACAATGGTTGAACTAATTTACACTCCCACCAACAGTGCAAAAGTGTTCCTATTTCTCCACATCCTCTCCAGCATCTGTTGTCTCCAGATTTTTTAATGATCACCATTCTAACTGGCGTGAGATGGTATCTCAATGTTGTTTTGATTTGCATTTCTCTGATGACCAGTGATGATGAGCATTTTTTCATATGTTTGTTGGCCTCATGTATGTCTTCTTTTGTAAAGTGTCTCTTCATATCCTTCGCCCACTTTGGAATGGGCTTGTTTGTTTTTTTCTTGTAGATCTGTTTTAGTTCTTTGTAAAATTTGGATATCAGCCCTTTGTCAGATGGGTAAACTGCAAAAATTTTTTCCCAATCTGTTGGTTGCCGATTCACTCTAATGACTGTTTCTTTTGCTGTGCAGAAGCTGTGGAGTTTGATTAGGTCCCATTTGTCTATTTTGGCTTTTGTTGTCAATGCTTTTGGTGTTTTGGTCATGAAGTCCTTGCCTACACCTATGTCCTGAATGGTTTTACCTAGATTTTCTTCTAGGGTTTTTATGGTGTTAGGTCTTATGTTTAAGTCTTGAATCCATCTGGAGTTAATTTTAGTGTAAGGTGTCAGGAAGGGGTCCAGTTTCTGCTTTCTGCACATGGCTAGCCAGCTTTCCCAACACCATTTATTGAACAGGGAATCCTTTCCCCATTGCTTGTTTTTGTCTGGTTTGTCAAAGATCAGATGGTTGTAGATATGTTGTGTTGCCTTCGAGACCTCTGTTCTGTTCCGTTGGTCTATATCTCTGTTTTGGTACCAGTACCATGCTGTTTTGATTACTGTAGCCTTTTAGTATAGTTTGAAGTCCGGTAGTGTGATGCCTCCCACTTTGTTCTTTTTGCTTAGAATTGACTTGGCTATGCGGGCTCTCTTTTAGTTCCATATGAAGTTTAAGGTGATTTTTTCCAGTTCTGTGAAGAAGGTCATGGGTAGCTTGATGGGGATAGCATTGAATCTGTAAATTACTTTGGGCAGTATGGCCATTTTCATGATATTGATTCTTCCTAACCATGAACATGGAATGTTTCTCCATCTGTTTGTGTCTTCTCTTATTTCGTTGAGCAGAGGCTTGTAGTTCTCCTTGAAGAGGTCCTTTATGTTCCTTGTTAGTTGTATTCCTAGGTATTTTATTCTCTTTGTGGCAATTGTGAATGGAAGTTCGTTCTTGATTTGGCTCTCTTTAAGTCTGTTATTGGTGTATAGGAATGCATGTGATTTTTGCACATTGATTTTGTATCCTGAGACTTTGCTGAACTTGCTTATCAGTTTCAGGAGATTTGGGGCTGAGACGATGGGGTCTTCTAGATATACAATCATGTCATCTGCAAATAGAGACAATTTGACTTCCTCCTTTCCTATTTGAATGCCCTTTATTCTTTTTCTTGCCTGATTGCTTTGGTTAGAACTTCCAGTACTATATTGAGCTTGAATAGCAGTGGCGAGAGAGGGCATCCTTGTCTGGTGCCACATTTCAAGGGGAATGCTTCCAGTTTTTGCCCATTCAGTATGATATTGGCTGTTGGTTTGTCATAAATAGCTTTTATTATTTTGAGATACGTTCCATCAATACCTAGCTTATTGAGTGTTTTTAGCATAAAGCGCTGTTGAATTTTGTCAAAGGCCTTCTCTTCATCAATTGAGATCATCATGTGGTTTTTGTCTTTGGTTCTGTGATATTTTTTTATTGTGGTTTTGATTCACACTTCACAGGATTGTACTCTTTTGTCAGGTTTTTATTTGAAGCCTTATCAGTACCTTAAAACTCTGCTGCACCCTAATGGTATCTGTGAGGAAAGAGATGTGGAAACAGCTCTTGAGGGAATGCTTCAAGAGGGAGGCAAGGCTTCAACAGCTGTTGAATCACAAAAATCAAAAAGTCTATGTTTGTTTAAATGGGTGTCCTTACAGTGAAATAGAATGTTGTAATGTGTTATCTACTTGAAGGCAAAATGAAATGTACAGAAATTTGAAGAGACTTGGAGGAATAGATCTTAAAATGTTTCCAAGAAAGAAACCGTGTTAATTTGAAATTAGTCAACACTTACTGAAATCTTGCTGTGTCAGAAACTATATGAGAAAAAGGGGACACCCAGATTACTAAACCATGCACCTGTTCCTGAAGGCCACTCAGTCTGATGCTGGAGACAAAATCATTCTGTAAGGAAGAGGCTAAAGCCAGGAAGCACAAAAGATGGATAGTGATCCCAGACAGAGAAGGCTTCTTGGAAGATATAGTACTTGAATTAAACTTACATTATAAGTGGGAGGCATTCAGGTGAAGAAAGTTGGCAAAGTATTTAGTTTTCAGTCATGTGAATTTCAGGTACCTGTGAGACATTCAAGTTAAGATGTCCACTAGAATGTCAGAAATATAGGAAAAGAATGTAGACTTGGATGATAATCAGCATATAGATGAGAGTTGTCAGCATATATGAGAGTTGAAGACAGGGGAGAGTGCATATTATGAGAGGAAAAATCGCCAAGAAGAAAATTCTGAAGAACACAAACATTGAAATGACTGGGAGAGGAAGTGGGTCCTGGAAAGGAGACTAGATTGTCAAAAAAAGTAAAAAAGGAAAGCAGAAAATGAGGTGTCCTGAAACGCAAGGGAAGAGACTATCTCAAGAAAGAGGACGTGGCTAACAGTGTCAAATATTTTTGTAAGAGAAGGATTTAAAAGCATCCATTGTTGATGGGGACAGAAGGGAGGAGAAAAAAACATTGAATCTATCAAAGGAGATCCTTTATTAGTGACTTTGGTAAGAGAAGATTTATTGGCATAGAAGGGACAGAGAAAACATTGTAGTGGATTGAAGAGTGCATGAAGGAACGTGAGGAAGTGGGCAAAGATAGGGAAGACGGTGCTTTCAGGAATTTGAGCTGTGATGAGTAGTATAAAAAGGGAGAGAGTTATAATGGGAAGAAACATGGTTAAAGGAATCATCTTTTAAGATGGAAAAGATTTAAATTTGTTTAAATGTCAATGGGAAAGATCAAATAGAGAGGACTAGCTGAAGAGAGAGGAAAAAGTGTATATAATGAATAGTTTGAAGAAAATTAGATCATATAGGATCCAGAGCAGAGGTGGAAGAGTATGTCTTAGGAGAGGAGGAGAATTGAAGGGAGAAATAAACAGTTCCATAATAATAGTTGGAGACTTAAATACCTTACTTTCAATAATGGATAGGACATGTAGACAGAAGTTAATAAAGTGATAGTGGACTTGAACAGCACTGTAAATCAATAGACCTAATAGACTGTATAGACCTAACAGCACTGTCCCATAGATCTAACAGACATGTATAGAACACTTCCTCTAACAGCAAGAATATACACATTTTTCCCAAGTGCCATGGAACATTCTCCAGGATAGGTCATATGTTAGCCCACAAAACAAGCTTCAATAAATTTAAAAAGATTGAAGTCATACAATATCTTCTACAACCACAATGGAATGAATCTAAATATCATTAACAGAAAAAAACTGTAAAATCATATAACACATTCTTAATAAATGGTTTAAAGAAGAATTATTCAGGGAAATTAGATAATATTGTGAAATAAATGAAAATGAAAACATGACAGAATTTAAGGGACACAGTAAGATTAGTGCTCAGAGGGAAATTTGTAGGTGTAAACATCAACATTAGAAAAGTAGATCTTGAAACCTGACTCTACACCTAGAGGAAAAAGAAAAATAATAGCAAAACAAGCCCAAAGCTAGAAGAAATAAGGAAATAATAAAGATTAGAGTGGAGATAAACAAAATCGAAAATAAAAAAACAATAAAGGGAAAAACTGAAACCAAAATTGTTTTTTTTAATATCGACAAAATTGACAAAATTTTACCAAATACTTAAAATAATAACTAAATCAGAAATGAGAATGGAGATGTGATTACCTTACAACAATAAAAGTATTATAAGACAATACTGTGAACAATTGCACACAAACAGGCTAGATAACCTAGAAGAAATGGAAAACTTCTTAGATGCACACAAATTACTGAAACTGACTCAAGAAGAAAAGAAAATCTGAAGAGACTTATTAGAAAAGTAATTGAATAAGAACCTACCAACAAAGGAAAACCTGGGAACAGATGGTTTCACTGGTGAATTCTATCAGACATTTAAAGAATAGTTAACACCAATCATTCTCAAATTCTTCCACAAAACAGAACAGGAGAGAACACATCCAAAGCCAGACAAAGATGCCACAAGAAAATGAAACTACAGATAAATATTCCTTATGAATATAAATGTAAAAAACGTATTAAAATATGAGCAAATAGAATTCAACAGCATATTATATGTGAATATGTATATATGGATTATACATTATGAACAAGTAGGATTTATCTCAGGAATAAAAGGGTGACTCAACATATGAAAGTCAATCAATGTAATGCACCATATCCATTTAAAAACAGTACTTCCTCATCATAATTAAGAGCATTTATGAACAATAAACAACTGAATCATCCTTAATGTTGATTAACTTGAAGATTCTTCCAAAGATCACAAACAAAGAAAGAACGCTTGTTTTCAACACTGCTTGTACTTGAAATTCTAGACAGGGCAATTATGAAGAAAAGATAAATAAAAGGCTTTCAAAATGGAAAAGAAACAAAACTATCTTTATTCACAGATAACACAATCCTATATATATGTAATACCGAAAGACTCACAAAAATATACTATAGTTAATCAATGAATTCAGCAAAGTTAACAGTGCAAAATCAACATAAAAAAATAACTTGCATATCTGTACACTAACAATCTGAAAAAGGGAATTAAGAAAACAATTCCATTTACAGTAGCATCAAAAAGAATAAAATACTTAGAAATGAACTTAACCAAGAAGGCAAAATACTTGTATACTAAAAACTACACATTGCTGAAAGAAATGAAAGATGTAAATAAATGCAAAGAAAGATTGCATTCATGGATTGGAAGACAATATTATTAAGAAGTCCACACTATGCAAAGCAATCTATAGATTCAACACAATCCCTATCAAAATCCCAATGGCACTTTTTATGCAGCAATAGAAAAATTAATCTTAAAATACACATGGAACCACAAAAGACCCACAGTAGCCAAAACAATTTGGAAAAGAAGAACAAAAATGAAGGACTCACACTTCCTGATTTCAAAACACATTACAAAGTTACAATAATCAAAACAGTGTGGTACTGTTATAAAAACAGACACATAGACAATGGAATGGAATAGAGAGTGTAGAAATAAACCCTTGCATATATAATCAAAGAATCTTTAACCGAGGGTATCTAGTCCACTCAATAGGGAAAAGACAGTCTCTCAAACAGATGGTATTGAGAAAACTGGGTATTCACATGCAAGAGAATGAAGTTAGATCTTTACTTCATGCTATTAAAAAATCAATTCAAAGTGGATTAATGGCCTAATTACAAGACCTAGAACCATACAGCTTAAAGAAAATCATAGGTGTAAATATTTGCAATGGTGTTTGAATATTACTCTGAAAACACAAGCAACAAAAGTAAAATATAAACTTGACTTCATCAAATTAACTTTTGTGTGCCCAACAACATTATCAAGAAAGTGAAAACATGGGGAACTGGGATGAAATGAATGCAAATTATATATGTGATAAAGGTCTATATCTGACACGCAATTCAAAAACAAAAAGGCAATCCAATTAAGAGTAGAGAACATGAATAAATATTTTTCTAAGGAATGCGTAACAGGCTAGGTGCAGTGGATCATGCCTATAATCCCAGCACTTTGGGAGACTGAGGCGGGTGAATCACCTGTGGTCAGGAGTTCAAGACCAGCCTGGCCAATATGGTGAAACTCCATCTCTACAAAAAAATACAAAAATTAGCCAGACATGATGATGAGCACCTGTGATCCCAGCTACTTGGGAGGCTGAGGCAAGAGAATCACTTTAAACCGGGAGGTGGAGATTGCCGTGAACCGAGATTGTGCCACTGCACTCCAGCCTGGATGACAAGAGTGAAACCCTGTCTGGGGAAATAAAATGGCCGACAAAAACATGAAAACATTGTGGACATCATTAATCATTAGGGAAATGCAAATTTAAATGCAAACCCCACAAACCCACTAAGATGACTGTAATTAAAATTAACAAGAGAAGAGTGATGGTGAGGATATGGAGAAATTGGAATTCTGATACATTACTGGTGGGAATGTAAAACAATGCAGATGCAATGGAAGAGTCTGATGGTTCCTTAAAGAGTTATCATAGAATTACCACATGATCCAACCATTCCATCCCTAGGTACCTACTCCAAAGAATTGAAAACAGGGACTCAAATACCTGTAGACTACTATTCATAGGAGCACTGACCACCATAGCCAAAACGTCGAAGCAGCCAAATAAATGGATTAATTGATTCAAAAATTGAGGTGTATACATAAAGTTACATCTTCTAATATCCATCCAAAAGGGAAATGAAGTACATGCCGTGCTATGGATTAACCCTGAAAAAAAAGACAGATGGAAAGGGTTACACATTGTATGATACTGTTGCTATGAAATATTTAAATTAGGTAAGTCCCTACAGACAGAAATCAGATGCATGGTTGCTAGGGGCTGTAACACAGTATGGAAATGTTAAGAGACTGCTTAAAGAATCTTTTGGAGTCGCCGGGAGCGGTGGCTTACGCCTGTAATCCCAGCACTTTGGGAGGCCTAGGCGGGTGGATCACGAGGTCAAGAGATCGAGACTATCCTGGTCAACATAGTGAAACCCCGTCTCTACTAAAAATACAAAACATTAGCTGGGCATGGTGGCGCGTGCCTGTAATCCCAGCTACTCAGGAGGTTGAGGCAGGAGAATTGCCTGAACCCAGGAGGCGGAAGTTGCGGTGATCCGAGATCGCGCCATTGCACTCCAGCCTGGGTAACAAGAGTGAAATTCCGTCTAAAAAAAAAAGAATGTTTTGGAGTCATAAAAATAAAAAATGCCTTTGAACTACCTACAGGTGGTGGCTCCAGAACATTGTTAATGCACTAAGTACTACTGACATGTTCACTTTAAAATGGTTAAATTTATACTATATTAATTTCTCCACAGCTAAATAAAAAACAGTTTGGAAAAGGATGCACCCTATTTAAGCCTGATACCTGAGACAAAAACTAAAAAAGGAAAAACAAGTAACACAATTGACAACCTAAATAAAGAAAATACTTAATACTGAAATAAAGCATAAGCAGACCAAGATCAGGTTACAAGAAAGTTTCTGTATAATGTATGTTAAAAAATTGCCTCTGTCAATAAAAAAAAAAGAATTACATGTTAGTGAAGTGCATTACAGAAGGCAATAGCCAAGTGGGGAAAAAACACGTAAGATTTAAAAAATAAATATAGGAAAACTAAAATGGCCAGGTGTGGTTGCTCACGCCTATAATCCCAGTGTTTTGACCTCACTTGAGGTCAGCAGTTCGAGACCAGGCTGGCCAACATGGTGAAACCTTGTCTCTACAAAAAATTAGCAAGCTTAGTGGTGCATGCCTGTAATCCTGGTGAATCTGGAGGCTGAGGCATGAGAATCACCGGAACCAGCAGGCAGAGGTTGCAGTGAACTGAGATCAAGCCACTGCACTCCACCATGAGTGACAGAGTGAGACTCTGGGGGAAAAAAAGAAAAGAAAAGAAAATGACCCTTGACACCTTTTAGTATTTGGGTAATGTAAATGATTTAATACAACAGGACTGATTAGACTGATTAAACTGATTAAAGATGAGAGAATCACTCTAACCCAGGAGGCGGAGGTTGTAGTGAGCCAAGATTTCGCTACTGCACTCCAGCCTGAATGACAAGTATGAAACCCTGTCTGGAAAAAGTACATATATATATATATATATATATATGTAATAGCAATGATAAACTATTGCGTGTAATAATGATAAACAAATAACAATGAGATTGGTTTTGAAAAATGTAATTATCAAATATGATCAGAATTAGAATATATTGCTAAAGAACTTTAGGAAGGTGTTAATTGCAAATTCTAGGAATTGAGTGTCCACAGGAGACATGTTCCACTTCATAATACATTACTATCTTTCCTTATATTAGATTTTTCTGATTGTAGTAGTGCATCTTGTACTCTGCAGAGGAATAGGATGACAAATGACCTCAGGATTAGTTGGATTAATTTTAAAATTCATGTTGATTAAATAAGAAGCAAGGGTTTATTTCACAGCAACTACATATAACTATTCATTGTGATTTCATAAATAATAAAAATTGTAACCACTGAACAAACTCTAATTCCGGGCATCCTTTCCTTCACCTCGTGCACCACCAATTCAGTGGCCCTTTGCAGTGCGCACTTGACATCTAAAAAATGAAACAAAACCTGGAAAACAAAATAAGAAAACAACTAAACAGCACCCATCTCACCTCAGCAGGGCTCCCCCACCAACTTGACCACACTGGGGAAACCTGCAAAGTAGGATTCTCTGCTTCCATTATTCCCTCCTGATTATTCTCTCTGAAAGGGAAAAGGAAAGGAAGGAAGGAGAGAGGAAAGAAGGAAGGAGAGAGAAAAGAAGGAAGGAAGGAAAGAAAGGAAGGAAGTAAAGGGAAAAGTAAAGAAAAGGAAAAGAAAAGAAAGCTTATATTCAAAAAATCCAACCATTGGGGCTGTAGCATGGTGAGGGGAGTTTGTATTGCCGGGAAACCGGGGAGGTGTGTGTGGGTATTGGAGTGGGGTGGCTGCAGAATCTTCTATGAATCTGCATAGGTTTCACAAACAGGAAAACACCTCCTTGCTGTGTGTACCACATTGTCCCTAGGCAACACACTCTCTCCTGGGGAAGAGACCAAAGCTTGGATCAAAAGCAGCCAGGTCTGCTAGGCTAGGTGGCTCATGCTTGTAATCCCAGCAATTTGGGGGACCAATGTGGGTGGATCGCTTGAGGCCAGGAGTTATTTGCCCAGCCTGGCAAATATGGCAAAACCCTATCTCTACTAATATTACAAAAATTAGCTAGGTGTGGTGGCACATGCCTGTAATCTCAGCTACCTTGGGAGGCTAAGGCAAGAGAATTGCTAGAACCTGAAAGACAGAGGTTGCAGGGAGCTGAGATCCTGACACTGCACTCCAGCCTGTGCGACAGAGTGAGACAATCTCGGAAACAGAAAGGCAGCCGGGTCCAACAGGCATTCACACATTGTTGACCCATCCAGCAGAAAAATGTCAGAAAAGGTGTCTGTCGGGATGGGGCAGGACAGGACAAGGCAGACTCTTGTCCGAGACCTTTGGCTAACTCTCTGACTGGAACCCAGGCACTCATATATGCCCAGGGGTGTGTGGGATATTCCAGATGGGTTCCACAGGTGGCTGTCCTAGGAATACCTACTTGGCATATCTGACGATGGAGTGTGCCTATTCACTGGAATGTGATGGCTTACCAGTTCCCCCAGCATCTTGGCCATTCTGTCAAAGTGCATGGGTAGCCAGGTCCCCAGCCGTGCTTGGTTTCCCCTGAGCCCCTCTGTGTTACCGTGTGGGATGTGGAAGTGGAGGTTGAGTCTGGAGTGTTTTAGGGGGTGGTGGGGCGGCTGTGCCTTGGTTTGATACAGAGGTCTCTGGGGTCCTCAAGCTAAACTCTGGTGCCTGACAGATATTCAGCCCGGAAAGTGAATGAGACAGTGGAGGATAAGTTATGGCACCCCTTTAGGGTCTCAAGGCAGACATGCGAAAGCCTGGCTTGAGGCCTTCATACAGAGCCCATGTTGGGATGCAAAGCCATGGCTGTGTTGCTCTAAAGGTTGCATGCCTTACTCATACCACTTGATGCCTGGAGAGCAGCATGGAACACATGCTCTCAGAATACTGCAAATGTTTTCTGTCTTTGTTACTAGTCTTCCTGGATACGTAGGCCACACTGGGAATGGGCAGAGCTTCATAGGACAGAAAATTCACCCCACAGGTGAATTCCCATACTCAGGAGTGTATGACCGACTCTTAGGAATGTGAATCTTGTGCATGGGGTTTGCACTCTCAGGGCATTCCAGGAAGAAGGGTGACATTACCATGGAACGGGAGTCATCTCCTTTCTGTCACTTGTCAACTAATGTGGATCCTTTCCTCATATGTAGTATCCACCACAGGGGCACCTCCAGCCCTGCCTAAGGAAAACATAGGAAGAAAGAAATGTAGAAAAATCTGGGACTTATCGTCTAAGTGGCAGGGTTCTTCGGCTTCCCGGTTCCCTCTTGTTCATCTTTTTTTCCTTTCTGTCTAGCCACAGGAAGCCACTCGGGCTGCCAGCTGTCCACCTGGGACACTCTGCATTTCAATTCGCCCTCCACCTCATTGCTCACTCTGATTCTTCGTGTACTTTTGGACTTTTCCTCCCCTCACTTTTTTTCTTTTTCACTTTCTTTACTTTTAGTGCAGTTCAGGTTTGTGGTGGTCAGCATCTACCTGGATGGGAACATCTTTAGGGAGAACACGCTTACTTTTCCTAAGGAAATCAGAAGGACCCCAGCTGACCCCTGTGGGGAGTAGCCGGCATCCCACCCTCCTTACTGCCCTATCTCCCTAGAGCATAGGTGGCTGATTACCTCTTTTCCCTGGTGCTTGTTTCCTTTGGGTTTTTCATCTCCTCTCAATTCCAGGGTCCTTCCTTGCCTTGGCCTTGTAGACTAGGGTCTTGGTGGCCCCTTGCCATATGCCGATTATATCCAGAGAGCATGGTTCAGCCTGCACCTTTGTCCTCTGTAGCTCCTATAGGCCAACTTGTGGATCAGAGCTCTTGATCCCACTCAGAAGGGATCCCATCAACAAGAAGCTTCTTAGTGGTGTGTACTTTGAACGTCACTGGTATCTTTTTGTCGCTCGTTGTGTATGCCACCATGCATTGAGGCCCCTCTGAACTACATCCCTCAGGACAGCTGCAGTGGCATGAAGCTGCCACTTCTTGTTTTCCTTCTGGTTCTTATTCCTCTTCCTCCTCCTCCTCTTACTCCTCTCCTTCCTTCCTTCCTCCCTTCTCCCTTCCTCCCTTCCTTTCTTCCTTCCTTCCTTTCATCTTCTTCTTCCTTCTTTCTTCTTCTTTCTTTTTTCTTTTTCCTTTCATTTTCAGCTCTTGGTAGAACAAGTGATCTACAGAGACTGCTTCTTCTGCTGCTCCTTCGTGATGGGGGATGGCCCTTTGCAGCAATAGGCCTGGAGGGAGGCTTCACTTTCCTTCTTAAAGGAGCAGAGATGAAAGTCACGTTCAGTCCCTCTGGTGCTCCAGAAAGCCGCCCAGGTGTTAAGTGAAATGTCATCATGAATGCACCCTTTAGCCACCACCTCATGGCTTGTTGTTCTACCCTGTTCTCCTTGTAGACATTCTAAATATCAAATCCTCAACCAGTAGGAGCCTTGGCAAGTTTGTCCCCTGTTGCCTTTTTTCCCAGTCCAGCCACGTGAACACAACAATCTGGATTTCGGTATGTACAGGCAGGCTGTCTCTGCCAGCTGCCCATTTGTCCACTCTCACTCACACAGGCAGGCACCCAGAGACCACAGACACAGACACACGTGCACGCACTCACAAGGGACTCCACAATGAGAAACATAATCACAAACACAGGCACAGGCAAACGCAGAAACACACACCACACACACACACACACACACACACACACACGTACAAAACCTCACGTAGGCACAGAGGTGCAGGCCCAAGCATTCTCCCACACAGACACACATGCATATACATGGCCACAGGCACAAGACTGGCCACAAACTCTCCCATACAGGCTCTCAATCAGCGACTGGCAACAGGCAACAGGTGAGGATTCCTGGCTTCAGGCCAGGGTCATCATGCCATTGATTGGGCAACTCAGACCTTCTCCCGAGAATGAATGTGGGAAGTCTGTTATCAGATAGGCCCCAGCAGCAAGTGTGAAAATGAAGCATCCTAGGTCAAGCTGCTTAAAAAGGGACCCCACTTTGTAGTAGAAGCAGAGAGAGTTCTCTTCAGAGCCTTGAGCCTGTGTGATGCCATGAGAATCTGTGGTGCAGGTGACCTTCCATAGGCCCCCTGAGTCACCCTCTTCCCACCCCTGCCTCTCTGAAAGCCAGGACAGGCTGTGCAGAGTCAGACTTGAGTGAGTTGCTGAATGTCTCCTCTGAGGGCTACTCCTGTCTCAGGCTCTGTGGCTGCCTGTTGAGCCATTGGCCCGTTCTGGTGACCTCCATGTGCCAAGACAAGGCGGTAAACTCAACACAGAGCTCCACGCTTACCTAGGCCCCCAGTCCTGCAGCAAAACCTTGTGTAAGCCAGCTGAGTGGCCAGCATTTTGTCCTGGAATGGCAGTCCTATGATCAAAGTCCACTTGTGGTGGCCCAGTGGCCATGATTATGTCTCCTTTGTCATTACTTTCTGCACTAGAAGCAGCCGTGAAACCTGGAGAGGGTCAAAGGAAGGGCAAAGGCTGGCTGCTTAAACAGGATTCCCGCAGGGTCTCCAGCCTACCAGTCCTTGGTCACTGGGACCCCTGAGTTTGGTGGTCAACCTGGGACCTGGTGGCGGTTTTCTTTCTCTCCCCACTTTTTCTCTTTCTCCTACCTTTTTTTTTTTTTTTTTTTCCACATGGGAAAAGGCAGAGGCCCTCGAGGTGAAGGAGCAGGGTTACAGTTGTAGTTGGCATTTGTGGAGCCACACTGTCAGCAAGCGGAAACAGTTTCTGGCAATGGGCTGCAGCTGAGCACCCGTGCTGGGGAAAGCCCAGGAGCGCTAAGCAGATGGCAGCAGGCAGTCCCCAGGCTGAAGCTAGAGGGGAGAGGAACTCCTGACTAGCCCTTGGCCTGTGCTTATTCACAGGATGGCACCCTGGCTCCACAGCTCTCTCCGAAAGAAAGGACAAGCAGGGGCGGCCCACCGTGGGTTCCCCGGCAGTTTCCAGGGACTGCCAGGCACCCCAAAGTTCCTTTGTTCCCAGGGAGAATAAGAACCCCCTTGCCCCAGCTTGGACCCAGCCAAGGGCACCTTGGAACTGCCCACAAAAGAGACCAGAGTAAACGGCCCCAGTCTCGGCCATCAGTGGCCAGTGGCTTCCCTTATGCCTATTATAAGACAGGAAGACAGGGTGTCTCTGCCCACTGGACAGACTAGTCTTGGGACTGCCGGGGTGTTCTGCCCCGGGGCCTCAAGAGTAGCTGCTTCTCCATGGGATCCCAGGCAGGTACACTTCCTTCAAGGGTTGTGAACCCCTGTGGGGGAAACCCTGCCTTGGGCTGATTCTACCCAGTCTGGCACATCCTCACTGATGTCTACACCTGGCAGAAGGCAAGTGTCCCTGCAGCCTGTTGTCATGTTCAGAAACACCTTCCACTGGATGGCACTGTGGCTTCACAAATGGCCGTCGCCCCTTTCCCTTCCCCCACCTTGCCTTCCTTTCCCTCCTTTTGCTGGCAACCAAACAAAACAAACTCCAAAAAACAAACAAAAGAACAAACCAGCCAAAGAGCACCCACCTCATCTTCAGCATTGCTCCCCACCTATGTGGTCACTTTGGGGCAACTTGCAACTATAGGAGGGCTCTATGTCTTCCTCCTTCCCTCTGGATTCTTCTCTGGGCAGGGATCCTAGTGAACCAGAAGAGCCTATCCTCAAGAAATCCCACCCTTGAGGCTGTGGCGTGATGGAGGGAGGTCACACTGGGCGCAGTGTGAGGGGGTACGGGGGGCGTGTGTGTGGGTATGTAGGGTGTGTGTGTGCATGCCCCTGCAGATTCCATTATGAATCTGCACAGGCCTCCTAAGAAGGAGACTGGTGCCTGCCTAGAGAAAAAGCAGGAAGATAAGAATGCAGGAAGACCTGGACTGCGTCCTTAGGGATGGCATTACGACTCTTAAGTGTCAGAGGTCCCCGTTTTTAACATTTAACTCCCATCACATCTCAACTTTTGCTTGTCTTCACCTGTGCTTCCAAATGTCCTCAGGCACATATATGTATCCCCACCCATACTCACTCACAACGGTCTGCCCAGGCACCTCCATTCACACCCGGGTCCCGTTGTCTAGGCAACTCTCAGTGGGCAGGGTTCTTTAGCTT
The DNA here is from genome assembly GCF_009761245.1 of Sapajus apella. Classification (NCBI taxonomy): domain Eukaryota; kingdom Metazoa; phylum Chordata; class Mammalia; order Primates; family Cebidae; genus Sapajus; species Sapajus apella. The sequence continues at coordinate 974,315 of NW_022437094.1, forward strand.
CCCGGTTCCCTCCTGTTCATCTTCCTCGTCCCTTTTTATCTGGCTGCCTATTTGCTGGCGGAGCGTGCAGGATGTGGTGGGGATGGGGGCAGCTGGGAGCAGGGTAGCCTCCTGGCCCAATAGGCCTCTGTGCGGACTCGGTGCAGACCCGGGCGTAACGGGCTGACACTTTGTCCTGGGTGGTGGCTTTTCCTCTGTGAAGCCACAGAAGGCCACTTGGGTTGCCATCTGTCCACCTGGGACATTCTGTATTCTAGTTCACTGTCATCCTCATTGCTCACTCTGATTCTTAGTGTACTTTTGGAGTTTTTCTCCCTTCACTTTTTTCTTCTTCACTATCTTTACTTCTTGTTCACTTCTGGTTTCGAGAGGTCAGGATTCTCCTGGAAGGCAGGGTCGGGTTGACGAGGGAACATCTTTAGGGAGAACATGCTTTCTTTTCCTAAGGAAGTTAGAAAGACCTCAGCTGACTCCTGCCAGGTGTAATCGGAGTGCCCCTCTTTTTTCTGCCCTCTCTCCCTAGTGCCATAGGTGGCTTATTACCTCTTTTCCCTGGTGTCCTTTTCCTCCCGGGTTTTCCTCTCTCCTCCCATTTCTGGGTTACTACCGTGCATTGGCCTCATAGACTAGGGGCTTGTGGCCCCTTGCGGTTTGCAGGTGACATCCAGAAGGCATGGTTTAGCCTGCATCTTTGTCCTGCTGTAGCCCCTGCAGACCTATTTGTGGATCAAAGCTTTTGATCCCACTCACAAGGGATCCCATCGACAAGAAGCTTGTTGGTGGTATGTCCTTTCATCGGGACGTCACTGGTGTCTCTTTGCCACTCATTATGTATGTCACCATGCATTGAGGCACCCATGAACTCTATCCTTCAAGACAGCTGAGGTGACATGAAGCTGCCAATTCTCGTTCTTATTCTCCGTCTGGTTCTTTCTCCTCCTCTTCCTCCTCTGTTCTTCTTTTCCTTCTCCTTTTTCCTTCTTCCGTCTTCCTCTTCTTTCTTCCTTCTTCTCCTCCTTTTCCTCCTCCCCTCCTCCTCTTTTCCCTTTTACTTTCAGATCTTGTCAGGATAAGTTTTCTATGAAGACTGCGTCTTGCTCTGCTCCTAGGTAATGGGGTATGTCCTTCTGCAGCACTAGGCATGGAGAAAACTTTACTTTGTTCTTTTTTTTAAATTAAATTTTATTTTTTATTGCATTTTAGGTTTTGGGGTACATGTGACGAACATGCAAGATTGTTGCATAGGTACACACATGGCAGTGTGGTTTGCTGCCTTCCTCCCCTTCACCTATATCTGGCATTTCTCCCCATGCTATCTCTCCCCAACTCCCCACCCCCCACGGTCCCTCCCCCACTTTCCCCCAACAGACCCGAGTGTGTAGTGCTCCCCTCCCTGTGTCCATGTGTTCTCATTGCTCAACACCCACCTGTGAGTGAGAACACGTGGTGTTTGATTTTCTGTTCTTGTGTCAGTTTGCTGAGAATGATGGTTTCCAGGTTCATCCATGTCCCTACAAAGGACATGAACTCATCGTTTTTGATGGCTGCATAATATTCCATGGTGTGTATGTGCCACATTTTCCCTGTCTAGTCTATCAGTCATCGATGGGCATTTGGGTTGGTTCCAGGTCTTTGCTATTGTAAACAGTGCTGCAATGAACATTCGTGTGCAGAGAAATGCAAATCAAAACTTTGTTCTTAAAGGAGCAGAGATGAAGGTCACCTGTTCAGTCCCTCTGGTCTTCCAAAAAGCCACCCATGAGTTACTTTTAAGTGAAATGTCTTGAACGCAGCACTTACCAGTACCTCATGGTTTGTCCTTCTACCTTGTTCTTCTTGAGGATGATCTAATAGTGTAATCCTGTCCAGTAGGACCCTCAGCAAGTTGTCCCCCGTCTCCTCTTTTTCCATTCAAGCCATGTGAACACAACTATCCAAATATCAGTGTATACGGCTGTCTCTGCCTTGTGCCAATTTACCCACTCTTACTCACAGAGGAAAGCAGCCACAGACCACAGACACAGATACACATACATGCACTCACTAGGGACCACAGAACCAGAAATGAAATCACAAAGACACACACACACAGACATACATGGATGCAGACACATACAAACATACACATAGACACAGAAACACAAACAAGAAACCTTAGACGGGCACAGGGGTGTGGGCCCAAGCATTCTCCCACACAGACACATGCACATGCACCGCCACGGACACGAAACTGCCCACAATCTCTCCCATATGTGCTCTCAATTCGCAATGGGCAGCGGGTGACAGGAGATCATTCCTGGCTCCAGGCCTGGGCCATCATGCCATTGATTGATTGGGCAACTCTGGCCTTCTCCTGAGAATGAATGCGGGAAATCTGTTATCAGATAGGACCCAGTAGCTGGTGTGAAACTGCAGCATCCTTCTGGAAACCATCATTCTCAGCAAACTGACACAAGAGCAGATAATCAAACATCGCATGTTCTCACTCATAGGCGGGTGTTGAACAATGAGAACACATGGACACAGGGAGGGGAGCACTATACACTGGGGTCTATTGGGGGGAAATGGGGGAGGGACGGGGGGGGGGCGAGGTGGGGAGAGATAGCATGGGGAGAAATGCCAGATATAGGTGAAGGGGAGGAAAGCAGCAAATCACACTGCCATGTGTGTACCTATGCAACAATCTTGCATGTTCTTCATATGTACCCCAAAACCTAAAATGCAATAAAAAAAAAGGAACCTCACTTTGTGGTAGAGGCAGAGAGAGTTCCCTGGGGAGCCTTGGCATAGTGTGATGACATGAAAATCTGTGGTGTGTTGTGGCCTTCCCCCACCCCCAGCCAGCCTCCCCCGACCTCATCTGTGTGAAACCCAGAACAGCTGAGCAGAGTCAGACTTGAGTGAGTTGCTGAGTGTCCCCTTTGAGGGATGCTCCTGCCTCAGGCCCTGTGGTTTCCAGTTTAGCTGTCCACCCATTCTGGTGACCTCCATGTGCCAGCCCAAGATGGTAACTCTACCTGGAGCTTCAGGCTTTCGTAGGACCCCCAGTCCTTCAGCAAAACCTTGTGTAAGCCAGCTGGGTGACCAGCACCTTGTCCTGGGGCAGCAGCCCTATGATCCCATTACTCCTGTGGTGTCTCAGTGGCGATGATCATGTGTCCTTTGTTGTTTACTTTTGGCACGGGAAGGAGTCGCAAAACCCGCAGAGAGCCAAAGGGAGGGCAAAGGCTAGCTCCCTAAACAGGATTCCCACAGGTTCTCCAGCCTCCTGGTCCTTGGTCGTAGGGTCCCTTGAATTTGGTGGTCAATCTCAAACCAGGTGACTGGTTCCCTTTTCTCCTCTGTTTTTTTTTGTTTCTCCTGCTTCTTTACTTTTTTTCAGATAGGAAAAGGCGGAGGCCCTTGGCTTGGAGGGACAGGGTTACGGTTGTAGTTGGCGTTTGTGGAGCCATACTGCCATCAAGTGGAAACTGTATCTAGAAATTGGAGGCGGCTAGGCACAAGTGCTGGGGAAAGCCTCAGACCGCAAAAGAGATGGCGGCGTGAGGCCCCCAGGCTGAAGCAGGACAAGAGAGGAACACCAAGCTGGCCCTTGGCCTTTGCTCATTTCCAGGATGGAGGCCTGGCTCCACAACTCTCTACAAAAAAAAGGTCAGGCAGGGGCAACCCGCCATGGGTTCCCCGGCCATCTCCAGGTACTGCCGGGCATGAGTCACCATGCCCCCAGCACCCCGAAGCTCCTTTGTTCCCTGAAAGGATAGGGGAACGCTCGTCGCCATGTGGCTCCAGCCAAGGCAACCCCGGAACTCCCCACAAAAGACACCAGAGTAAACGGCCTCAGTCTCGGCCGTCAGTGGCCAGTGGCTTCCGTTATGCCTATCTCAAGATGGCTGCCCGGCCAGCTCCGCCCCGGGGCTGACTGGTCTTGGGGCTGCCTGACTGCTCTGTCTCCAGACCTCTAGGGTAGCTGCTTCTCCAAGGCGTCTCAATGCCAGGTACATTTCGTTCACGGGCTCAGAACTCCGGTGGGGGAAACCCAGGCTTAGACATGGTCTAAGCACATCCTCACTGATCTCTGTGCCTGGCAAGTGTGCCTGCCGCGTTTCGTGTTCAGAATCAACTTCCAATGAATGACTCTGTGGCTCCAGAAATGGCAGTCATTTCTTTCCCTTCCCCCACGGTGCCTTGCTTTCCTTCCTTCTGCTGCCAATAAAACAAAACCAAAACCACCAAAAAAAAAAAAAAGAAAGAAAGAAACTGCCCAAGGAGCACCCACCTGACCTTCATCAGGGCTCCCCATCTACGTGGTCACTTTGGGGAAACCTGCAACAGTAGGGGGGATCTCTGCCTCCCTCCTTCCCTCTAGATTCTTCTCTGGGCAGGGGTCCCAGTGAACCAGAGGAGCCTATCCTCAAGAAATCTCACCCTTAGTGCTGTGGCATGGTGGGGGTAGGTGGCACTGGGGGCAGTGTGAGGGGGTGCAGGGAGAGAGGTGTGTGGGCATGTGGGTGTGCGTGCATGGCGCTGCAGATTCTTCTATGAATCTGCACAGGCCTCCTAAGCAAGAGGTAAGGCCGCTCATTTGTGCCACAGCACTTGTCCCTAGACAGCACACTGCCTTCTGGGGAAGGGACCAAAGCTTGGATCAAAAGCAGCCAGGTCCAAGAGATGTCCGCACATTGTTCATCCATGCAGCAGAAGGGAATCGCACCAGGTGTCTGTCAGACCGGACTGGACAGGAGGGACTCCTGTCTGAGGCCTTCAGTCACCTCTCTCACTGGAGCCTAGGCACTCATTCATGCCTAAGGGTGGGAGGGGTATTCCAGGTGGCTTAAACAGGAGGCTCTCCTAGAGAGAGCCACTTGGCATGTCTGATGGAGCATGTGTGCTCACTGGAACGTTGATGGTTCACCAGTTAGTTGCCCAGCATCTTAATTATTCTGCCTAAGTGCGTGGGTAGCCATGGTGCTTGCTTTCACCTGGGCCCCTTCTGTGTTCATGTGCTGGGAGTGGAAGTGGAAGTTGGGTCTGGAGCGTTTTGAGGGTGGTGGAGAGGGCTGTGCCTTGGTTTGACACAGATCTCTCTGGGCTCCTCAAGCTACACTCTGGTGCCTGTTACATATTCAGCCCAGAAAATGAATGAGACGGTGGAGGACAAATTATACTACCCCTTCAGGGTCTCCAGGCAGACACGGGAAAGCCTGGTACTCAGCCCTTGTTGGGATGCAAAGCAGTGTCTGCCTTGTTCTAAAGGTTCTGTGTCTTACCCATGCCCTCATTGCTTATAGAGCAGCATGGAACTCAGCATTCTCAGAATATTGCAAATGTGTATGTTACTAGTTATGTCACTTGTTACTAGTCTTCCTGGATGTGTAGGCCACAATGGGAATGGACAGAACTTCATAGGACAGAAAATTCACCCCACCAGTAAAAATTCACACTCAGAGGTGTATGACCGACTCTCACAAGAGGAATGTCAGTCTTGTGCATGGACTTGCACTCTCAGGGCGCTCCAGGAAGAAGGGCAACATGAACATGAAACAGGAGTCATCCCCTTTCTGTCACTTGTCAACTAATGCAGATCCTTTCCTCATATGTAGTATCCGCCACAGGGGCACCTCCATCGCTTGCCTAGGGAAAATGCTGGAAGAAAGGAATGCAGGAAGAGCTGGACTGCATCCTTAGGGGTGGCATTGCAACTCCGAGTATCAGATGTCCTCGTTTTTAACATTTAATTCCCATTTCATCTCGCATTTTTCCTGTCTTCATCTGTACTTCCATACATCCTGAGGCACATACATGTATCCCCACCCATACTCACTAACAAGCATCTGACCGAGCACCTCCACTCACACCCAGGTCCCATTGTCTAGCCGACTCTCAGTGGGCCAGGTTCTTCAGCTTCCCGGTTCCCTCTTGTTCATCTTGTTTCCTCTTTCCTGTCCCTTTCTGTCTGGCTTCCCGATATTCTCTGGCAGAGTGTGCAGAATGGGATGCAGGTGGGGGCAGCAGGGAGCAGGGCAGCCTGGTGGCACAACAGGCCTCTGTGCCAATGCAGGGCAGACCCGGGATTAAGGGGCTGACGCTTTCTCCTGGCTGGTGGTTCTTCCACTGTGAGGCAATAGGAGGACAATCAGACTGCCAGCTGTCCACCTGGGGCATTCTCCATTCCAGTTCACTGTCATCCTCATTGCTCACTCTGATTCTTAGTGTATCTTTGGAGTTTTTCTCCCTTGCCTTTTTCTTCTTCACTTTCTATATTTTTAGTTGACTTCTGGTTTGGGGAGGTCCGGATCAGCCAGGAAGGCAGGGTCAGGTGGGTGCAGGAGCCTCCTTTGGGAGAAGAACTCTACTTTTTCTAAGGATATCAGAATGACCTAGGTTGACCCATGGAAAGAGTAAGCAGCATCCCCCACCCCCATCTGCCCTCTCTCTATATTGCCACAGGTGGCTCATTACCTCTTTTCTCTGGTGTCCATTTCTTCCCGGTTTTTTATCTCCCCTCCCATATCTGGAGTCCTTTCCTGCCTCAGCCTTGTAGACTAGGGGCTCGTGGCCCCTTGCAGTGTGCTGATGACATCTGGAGGGCACAGTTCAGCCCGTACCTTTGTCCTCTGTAGCTTCTGCAGACCTACTTGTGGATCAAAGCCCTCGATCCTATGCAGAAGAGATCCCATGGACGAGATGCTTCTTGGTGGTGTGTCCTTTCACCGGGACATCACTGGGATGTTTCCTTGCCTCTCGTGTATGTCATCACGAAGTGAGACACCCTTTAACTACATGCTTTAGGACAGCTGCGGTGGCAAGAAGCTGCCACTTGTTCTGGTTCTCTTTCTGGTACTTCTTCCTCTTCCTCCTATTCTTCCTTTTCTTTCTTCTTCTTCTCCTTCTACTTCTACTTCTCATTCTTTTTTTTCTTTTCCTTTCTCCTTCTCTTTCCTTTTCCTTTTGTTTTTTCTCCTCCTCCTCCTCCTCTTCCTCCTCCTTCTTCTCTTTTTCCCTTTACTTTTGGCTCTTGGAAGGGATAGTGTTTCATAGAGACTACTTCTTCTGCTCCTGGTCATGGAGGATGCCCCTTTGCAGCACAGGACCTGGAGAAAGGTCTTTCATTTTTAAAGGAGCAGAGATGAAGGTCACCACTTAAGTTACTCTGGTCCTCCAAAAAGCCACGCATGTATTACTTTTAAGTGAAAGGTCATCGTGTACCTCACAGCTCACCACTCTTCCCCACTCTCTTTGTAGATGCTCTAAATGTGTAATCCTGAGCGAGTGGGAGCCTAGGCAAGTGTCCCCGCTGCATATGCTTTCAGTCCAGCTATGTGAAAACAACGATCAGATTTCAGTGTGTACAGGCAGGCTGTCTTTGCTACGTGTCTTTTGCCCACTCTCTCACACAGGCAGGCGCCCAGAGACCACAGACACAGTCATACACACATGCACTCATGAGGGACCCTTATAACCAGAAAGGTAATCACACACATGCACACAAAGACACACACACAGAAACAAACGCACATGCAGGCACATGCACACACAGATATACACACACTCAAAGGAAACCTTACAGTGTCACAAGATTGCAGGTGCAAGCATTCTCCCACACAGATGCAAACACACAGACCTCCGCAGACAGGAGACTGCTCACAAACTCTGCTTTAGGGGCTCTTAATCAGTGATGTGCTATGGGACAAAGGGCAAAGAGCAATGGGCAAGCATTCCGGGCTCCAGGCCTGGGTCATCAGCCATTGATTGAAAAATGTCGGCCTTCTCCTGAGAAAGAATGGGGGAAGTCTGTTATCAGATAGGCCCAAGCAGCGGGTGTGAAACTGGAGTTTCCTCAGTCAAGCTGCTTAGAAAGGGACCCCACTTTGGGGTAGAGGCAGAGAGAGTACCCTTTGGAGCCTTGGCCTTGTGTGATGCCATGGGCATCTGTGTGTATGGTGGCCTTACCCACCCCCCTCTGTGTAAAAGCTAGGACAGCCTGCACAGAGTAAGACTTGAGTGAGTTGCTGAGTGTCCCCTGTTAGGGACACTCCTGCATCAGGCCCTGTGACTGCATGTTGAGCCTTTGGACCATTCTGGTGATCTCCATGTGCCATCACAAGGTGGTAAACTCTACCTGGACTTCTAGCCATTGGGAGGACCCCAGCCCTGCAGCAAAACCTGTAAGCCAGCTGGGTGGCCCACACCTTGTCCCGGGGTGGCAGCCCGATCATCCCAGTCCTCCAGTGATTTCCCAGTGGCCATGATTATGTGTCCTTTGTCTTTTACTTCCGGCACCAGCGGGAGCCATGAAACCTGAAGAGGGCCAAAGGAAGGGCAAAAGCTGGCTATCTAAACAGAATTCCCGCAGGGTCTCCTGCATACTGGTCCCTGGTCATAGGGTCCCCTGAGTTTGGTGGTCAACCTTGAACCAGATGGCTGGTTCCTTTCTCTTCTCCCTGTCTTTTTCTTTCTCCTTGTTTTCTCACACGGGAAAAGGCAGAGGCCCTCAGCTTGGAGGGGCAGGGTATGGTTGTAGTTGGCGTTTGTTTGGCCATACTGCCATCAAGCGGAAACTGTTTCTGGAAATGGGCGGCAGCTGTGCACAAGTGCTGGGGAAAGCACAGGAGCGCGAAAAAGAAGGCTACGTGGACACCCAAGCTGAAGCTGTACTAGATAAGAACTCCTCACTGGCGCTTAGTCTGTGCTCATTCCCAGGAATGCGCTCCGGCTCCACAGCTAACTTCAAATATAAGGCCAGGCAGAAGCGGTCCGCCATGGGTTCCCCTGGCAGTCTCCAGGAACAGCCGGGTATGACTCACCCCGCCCCCAGCACTCCAAAACTGCTTTGATCCCCAGGAGGATAGGGTCCCCCTGGACCCAGGGTGGCTCCAGCCAAGGAAACCCCGGAACTCTCCACAAAAGACACATAGTAAACAGCCCCAGTCTCAGCCGTCAGTGGCCAGTGGCTTCCCTTATGCCCATCTCAAAATGGCTGACGGGCCAGCTCCGCTCCCTGGGCTGACTGGTCTTGGGGCTGCCTGGCCGCTCTGTCTTGGGACCTCTAGAGTAGCTGCTTCTCCAAGGGGTCTCAATGGCAGGTACACTTTCTTCAAGGGTTCCCAAACCCCAGTGGGAGAAATCCTGGCTTTGGGAGAGTCCACCTAGCCAGGCACATCCTCGCTGATCTCGGTGCCTTGCAGAAGGCAAGTGTCCCGGAAGCCTGTCCTGTTCAGAAACAACTTCCGCTAGATGGCACTGTGGCTCCACAAACAGCAGTCTCGTCTTTCCCTTCCCCCACCTTCTCTCCCTCTGTCTCCTTTTGGTACCAAAAAACAACAAAACAAACACCAAAAAAAAAAAAAAGCAAACGAAGAAACTTGCCTAGGAGTACCCACGTCACCTACAAGCAGGGCTTCCCACCTATGTGGTCACTTTGGGGAAACTGCAACAGTAGGAGGGCTCTCTGTCTCCCTTCCTCCCTCTGAATTCTTCTATGGACAGTGGTCCCAGTAAACCAGAAGAGCCTATCCTCAAGAAATCCCAAACTTGGGGTGGTGGTATGTTCGGGGTAGGTCACACTGGGAGTAGTGTGAGGGGGTACAGGGGGAGGGCTGTGTGTGGTTGTGGGCCTGTGTATGGCCACTGCAGATTCCTCTATGAATCGGCACAGGCCTCCTGAGCAACAGAGCAGGCCGCATGCTTGGGTGCACCACACTTGTTCCTAAGCAACACTCTCCCTCCTGGGAAAGGGGCCAAAGCTTGGATCAAAAGCAACCAGATCCAACAGGCATACACACATTACTGACCCATTCAGCAGAAGGGAGTTGGACCAGGTATCTTTTGGGATGGGACTTGACTGGACAGACTCCTTTCCACTGAGGCCTTCAGCTACCTCTCTCACTAGAGCTCAGGCACTCATCAGTGCCCAGGGGTGGGAGGCGTATTCTGGGTGGGTTTCACAGGCGATTCTCCTAGAGAGAGCCACTTTTCATGTATGATGGAGCACGGGTTCCATCAGGCAGGAAAATCAGCCACCTATTGCCATAGGTGGCTGATTACCTCTTTTCCCTGATGTCGTGTTCCTTTCCCTTTTTCATGTGTCCTATATTCGGGGTCTTACCCTGCCTTGGCCTTCTAGACTAAGGGCTCCTGGCCCCTTGCAGCGTGCTGATGACATTTGGAGGCATGGTTCAGCCTGCACCTTTGTCCTCTGTATCTTGGGCAGGCCTACTTGTCAATCAAAGCCCTTGATCCCATTAAGAAGGGATTCCAGTGGCAAGAAGCTTCTTGGTGGTATGTCCTTTCACCGAAACTTCACTGGTGTATCCATGCCACTAGTTTGTTAAGTCAACACACAGTTAGAAATCCCTTGATTAGATTCTTCAGGACAGCTGCAGTGGAACGAAGCTGCCACTTCTTGTTCTTCTGATTCTTCTTCCTCCTGTTCTTTCTTCTCTTTCTCTCTTTTCCTTTTCTTTGTTTCTTTTTCCTCCTTCTCCTTCTCACTCTCCTCCTCCTTCTTACTCTCCTCTTTCTCCTCCTCTTTCTCTTCATCCTCCTTCTCTTCCTCCTCTTCCTTCTCTTCCTCCTCTTTCTCCTCTTTTTCTTTTCATTTTCGGCTCCCGCCAGGACAAGGGTTTTACGGAGACTGCTTCTTCCACTCCTTGATGATTGGGGATGTCCCTTTGCAGCACAAGGCCTGGAAAAAAGCTTCACTTTTGTTCTTAAAGGATTGGAGATGAAGGTCACCAGTTCAGTCTCTCTGGTGTTCTGAAAAGCCAGTCACGTGTTATTTTGTAGTAAAATGTCATGGTGAACGCACCCCTTACCCATTACCTCACGGCTCACCCTTCTTCCACGTTCTTGTGGATGGTCTAAGTGTGTAACCCTGAGCCATTAGGAACCTAGGCAAGTTGTCCCCATTGCCTTTCATTCCAGTCCAACCATGTGAACACAACGATCCAGATTTCAGTGTGTACAGGCAGGCTGTCTCTGCCACTTGCCAATTTCCCGACTTTCACTCACACAGTTAGGCACTCACAGACCACAGACACAGAAACGCATGCACCCATACACATGAAACCCCACAATCAGAAGTGAAACAATAAACACAAGTACGGGGAGACACATGCAGATACAGACACAAACAACCATGCAGACACCACACACATGCAGGCACAAAGACACAGACACAGATACACACACACGAACAAGAAACCTCACACAGGCACAAGAGTGTGGGACCAAGCATTCTCCCAAACAGACGGACAGGCACATGCACCGGCACAGGCACGAGACAGCTCACAAACTCTCCCACCGGGGCTCTCAGTCGCTGACAGGTGATGGGCGATGAGCAAGCATTTCTGACTCTAGGCCTGGGTCCTCATGCCATTGATTGAGCAACTTGGGCTTTCTCCTGAAAATGAATGCGGTAGTCTGTTATCAGACAGGTCCCATCAACAGGAATGAAACTGGAGCATCCTGGGTCAAGCTGCTTGAAAGTAGACCCCACTTTGTGTTAGAGGCAGAGTCCTCTAGGGAGTCTTGCACCTATGTAATGCTATGGGAATCTCTAGTGCATGGTGGCCTTACCCAGCCCCCGCAAGCTACACTCTTCCCACCCCCAACTGTGTGAAAGCCAAAACAGCCTGAGCAGAGTCAGACTTGAGTGAGTTACTGAGAGTCCCCTATGAGGGATATTACTGCCTCAGGGCCTGTGGCTGTCTCATGAGCTGTCCACCCATTCTGGTGACCTCCATGTGCCATCCAGTGGTAAACTCTACCTCCGGGCTTTAGCAGGAACCCCAGTCCTGGAGCAGAACTTTCTGTAAGCCAGCTATGTGGCCAAGGCCTTGTCCTGGGGCAGCAGCCCTATGATCCCAGTCCCCCAGTGGTTTCTCAGTGGCCATGATTATATGTCCTTTGTCTTATACTCTCTGCACCAACTGGAGCCATGCAATCTGGAGAGAGCCAAAGGAAGGGCAAAGGCTGGCCGCCTCAACAGCATTCCTACAGGGTCTCCCGCCAGCTCCAACTTTGTCCTAGAGTCTCTTGAGCTTGGTGGTCCACCTGGGTAAAGGTGGCTGATTCCTTTCTTTTCTCCCCGTCTGTTTTTGTTTCTTTTTCCTCTTTACTTTTTTCACATGGCAAAAGGCGGAGGCCCTGGGTCTGGAGGGGCAGGGTTATGGTTTTACTTGGCGTTTGTGGAGCCATACTGCCCTCAAGCGGAAACTGTTTCTGGAAATGGGAGGCAGCTGGGCACAAGTCCTGCGGAAAGCTCAGGAGCTCAAAAGACATGGCGGTGTGGGGCCCCAAAACTGAAGCAAGACGAGAGAGGAACTCCTGGCTGGCCTTTGGCCTGGGCTCATTCCCAGGATGGTGCCTTGGCGCCACAGCTGTCTTTAAGGAAGGGCAGGCAGGTCACCCACCATGGGTTCCCCTAGCTGTCTCCAGGAACAGCCCGTCGTGAGTCAACCCACACTCAGCACCCTGAAGCGTCTTTGTTTCCCGCCAAGATAGGGGGCGCCTGGACCCAGTGTGGCCCCAGCCAAGGGTATGCCGGAACTGCTCACAGAAGAGACCGGAGTAAACACCCCCAGTCTCTGCTGTCAGTGGCCAGTGACTTCCCTTATGCCTATCTCAAAATGGCTGCTCCATGCTGTGGGCTGACTGGTCTTGGAGCTGCCTGACTGCTCTGCCTCTGGGCCTCTAGAGTAGCTGCTTCTTGAAGAGGTCACAATGTCAGGTATACTTGTTCTCAGGCTCTAAGCCCCAACTGGGGAAAGCCTGGCTCAGGCAGAGTCCACCCAGCCCCGCACACCCTTGCTGGTCTCTGTGCCTGGCTGAAGGCAAGTGTCTCTGCAGCTTGTTACCACGTTCAGAAACAGCTTCTGCTTGATTGGACTGTGGCTCCACAAATAGCGGTCACATCTTTTCCTTTCCCCACCCTGCCTTCGTCTTTCTGTATTTGCTGCCAACAAAACAAAAAACACAAACACACAAGAAAAAACATACAAAATTAAAGAAAGCAAGAAAGAAACCCACCAAGCAGCACCCACCTCACCTTCTGCAGGGCTCCCCACCTACCTAGTCACATTGGAGAAACCTAAAACAGTAGGGGGGATCTCTGCCTCCCTTCTTCCCTCTGGATTCTTTTCTGGGCAGGGGTCCCAGTGAACCAGAGGAGCCTATCCTCAAAAAATCACACCATTCAGGCTGTGGCATGGTGGGGGTAGGTGGCACTGGGGTCAATGTGAGGGGGTTTGGGAGGAGAAGTGTGTGGGTGTGTGGGCCTATGGGACTACATGGGTGGTGCTACAGATTCCTCGATGAATCGGCATAGGCCTCCTAAGCAAGAGACCAGGCCTTGTGCTTGTGCGCACCACACTTGTCCCTAGGCAGCACTCTCCCTGCTGGGGAAGGGACCAAAGCTTGGGTCAAAAGCAACCAGGTCCAACAGGCATCTACACATTTCACTGGAGCCCAGGCACTGATCGGTACCCAGGAGTGGGAGAGGAATTCAGGGTGGGTTTCACAGATGACTTTCCTGGAGAGACAGCCACTTGGCCTGTCTGATGGAGCATGCGAGCTCATTGGAATGTGGTGGTTCACCAGTTAGTTGCCTTAGCATGTTGGTCATTCTGCAAAATTCATGGGTAGCCTAACCACCGACCGTGCTATCACCTGGGCTCTGTCTGTGTTCCTGTGCTGGGTGTGGAAGTGAAGGTTGAGGCTTTAGTGTTTTGGGGGTGGTGGGGGGGCTGTGCCTTGGTTTGATAGAGGGCTCTCTGGGCTCCTCAGGCTAAACTTTGGTGCTTGCCAGATATTCAACCCTGAAAATGTATGAGACTGTGGAGAACACATTATGCTGCCCCTTGAGGGTCTCCAGGCAGACATAAGAAAGCCTGATGTGGGTCATCATAAAAAGCTCATTTTGGGATGCAAAGCCATGACTGCGTTCGTGTAAAGGTTACATATGCTACCCATGCTGCTCGGTGCCTGGAGAGCAGCGCGGAACACAACGCTGTCAGAATATTGCCAATGTTTTCTGTTTTTGCTGGTTACAAGTCTTCTTGCATGTGCAGGCAGAACTGGGAATGGGCAGAGCTCCACAGGACAGAAAATTTACCCCACGGGTCATGATTCCCACACTTAGGGGTGTGTGAACTTGTGTGAAGGACTCTCACAGGAGGAATGCCAATCTCGTGCGTGGGGCTGTACTCTCAGTGTATTCTGGGAAGAAGGCCAACCTGAGCATGGAACAGGAGTCACCCCCTTTCTGTCACTTGTCAAAAAATGTGGATCTTGTCCTTGTGTGTAGGTAGCATCCACCACGGGGCACCTCTGGCCCTGCCCAGGAAAACTTGGAGAAGAGAAGAATGCAGGAAGATCTGGTCTGCGTCTTTAGGGGTGGCTTTGGGTCTCCGAGTGTCAGATGTCCTCATTTCTAACATTTAACTCCCATCGCGTCCCAACTCTTTCCTGTCTTTATCTGTGCTTTCGTAGGTCCTCAGGCACATACGCCTATCCTTACCCATACTCCAGCCTCTGTCCAGACACCATCATTCACACCAGTGTGGGGCCGTCTCGGCAACTCTGAATGGGGAGTTTTTCAGGTTTCCAGTTTCTTCTTGCTCTTCTTTCTTGACACTTTCTGTCTGGTTTTCCAGTATTTGCTGGTGCAGTGTGTGTGTCAAGTTGGGGGAAGGGCAGCAGGAAGCAGGGCAGCCTCCTGGCCCAACAGGCCTCTGTGCGGACAAGGTGCAAACCTGGGCTTAAGAGGCTGATGCTGTTGTCTCGCCAGTGCCTCTTTCTCTGTGACAAGAAGCTCCTTGGTGGTGTGTCCTTTATGTGGGACGTCACTGGTGGCTGCATGCCACTCATTGTTTATTTGGGCATGCATTCAGGCCCCCTGAAGTAGATCCTTCAGGACAGCTACAGTGGCATGAACCTTCCACTTTTTCTTCTTGGTTTCCTTCTGCTTCTTCTGCCTCATCCTTCCCCTTCTCCTCTTGTTTTCTTTTTCTTCTTCTCCTACTCCTCTTGCTTCACCTTCCTCTTCCCCTTCCTCTGCTTCTTCTGCTTCTGGCTTTGCTCTGTTTTTTGTTCTGCTTCTGATCCGTCTGCTTCGTCTTCACTTTATCCTTGATCCTGTTTTTCTTCTTTATTATCTTGTTCTTCTACTTTTCTTCTCCTCTTTTGTCACCTTCCGCTGCTGCTGCTGCTCCTACTTTTTCTTCCCTTCTCCTCCTCCTCCTCCTCCTTCTTCTTCTTCTTCTTCTTCTTCTTCTTCTTCTTCTTCTTTCTTTCTTTCTTTCTTTCTTTCTTTCTTTCTTTCTTTTTCTTCCTCCTCCTCCTCCTTCTTTTTCTCTTTCTGCCACTCCTCCTCCTCCATTTTTCTCTCTTCTTTTTCTTCCTGCCTTTGCTTCTGCTTGTGCTTCTCCTTCTCTGTTTCTTTTCAGTTTCAGATCTGGGCGGACAAGTGTTCTAGGAGACTGCTTCTTCTCCTGCCTCTTTGTAATGGCGGATGTCTTGCTGTAGCACTAGACCTGGGGAAAGCCTAACTTTTGTTCTTAAAGGATTGAGATGAAAGTCACCAGTTTAGCCCCTGAAGTCCACCAAAAAGTTGCTCATGTGCTACTTTCTAATGAAATGTCATGGTAAACCCACCGTTTACCCAGTACCTCATGAGTTGCCATTATATCCTGTTCTCCTTGTGGATGCTCTATGTGTGAAATTCTGAGGCTCTAAGTAGAAGCCTCAGCAAGGTGTCCCCTGTCTCCTTTCATTTCAGACTAGCCGTGTGAACACATCAATCTGGATTTCAGTGTGTACGGGCTGGCTGGCTGTGCCCCGTGCCCATTTGCCCACTCTCACACAGGCAGGCACCAACAGACCACAGCCACAGCCACAAATGCACGCAGTCACAAGGGACCCAGAAATGAAATCAGAAACACACACACACACACTGAGACACATGCACACTCAGACACAAACACACACCTGCACATGCCCATGCAGACACAAATACACACACACACACACAAGTAAGCTCACATGGGCACAAAGCTGCTGGCCCAATTATTGTGCCACACAGACAGACACACCCCCACAGTCACAAGATTGTCCACAGTCTCTCCCACAGGCTCTCAATGTGCAAGGGTAAAGAGGAGACAGCGAGCGTTCCTGGCTCCAGGCCTGGGTCATCGCGTTATTTCTTGGGCAACTAGGGTCTTTTCCTGAGAATGGATGTGGGAAGTCTGTTATCAGATAGGCCCAGGCAGCAGATGTGAAACAAGCATCCTGGGTCAAGCTTCTTAAAAAGGGACCGCACTTTGTGGTAGGGGCAGAGAAATTCCCCTTTGAGCCTTGGTCCTGTGTTATGCCATGAGAATCTGGTGCGTGGTGGGCTTCCCCCGACTCCCTGAGCCCCCCTCCTCCCACCCCCACCAGTGTAAAAGCTAAGACAGCCTGAGCAGAGTCAGACTTGAGTGAGCTGCTCAGTGTCCCCTGTGAGGGAGACTCCTGTGTCAGGCCCTGCGACTTCCTGTTGAGTCGTCAGCCTTTTCTGGTGACCTCCATGTGGCATCCTGAGGTGGTAAACTGCGTGCAGCTCCAGGCTTTGGGAGGACCCCCAGCCCTGGAGCAAAACCTTGTGTAAGCCAGCTTGATGATGAGCGCCTTGTCCTGGGGCAGCAGCCCTGCGATCCCAGTGGCCATGAATATGTGTCCTTTGTGTTTGCCACTGTGCACCTGCTGGAGCCATGCAATCTGGAGAGAGCAAAGGAAGGGCAAAGGCTGGCTGTCTCAGCAGCATTTCCTCAGGGTCTCCAGGCTAGTGGATCTTGGTCCTAAGGTCCCCTGAGTTTGGTGGTCCACCTGGGCTCAGGTGGCTGATTCCTTTCTCTTCTCTCTGTTTTTGTTTCTTTTTTCTCTTTACTTTTTTCGCATGACAAAAGACCCTAGGCTTGGAGGGGCAGGGTTATAGTTATAGTTGGTGTTTGTGTAGCTATACTGCCATCAAGTGGAAACTGTTTCTGGAAATGGTAAGCAGCTATGCACAATGCTGGGGAAAGCCCAGGAGCACAAAAGAGATGGCGGCATGGGACCTGAAGACTGAAGCAGGAGAGAGGAACTCCTGGCTGGCCCTTGGCCTGGGCTCATTCCCAGGATGGCACCCTGGTGCCACAGCTGTCTTTAAGGAAGGGCAGGCGAGCCGGCCTGCCATGGGTTCCCCTGTCTGTCTCCAGGAACAGCGGGTCCTGAATCACCCCACACTCAGCACCCCAAAGCTCCTTTGTTCCCCAGAAGCATAGGAGCTCTCTGGACCCAGCGTAGCCCAAGCCAAGGGCACCCCGGAACTGCTCACGAAGGAGACCAGCGTAATCTGCTGCAGTCTCTGCTGTCAGTGGCCAGTGGCTTCTGTCATGCCCACCTCAAAATGGCTGCCAGAGCAGCTCCGCTCTGTGGGCGGACTGTGTTGGGGCTACCTGACTGCTCTGTCTTAGGACTTATAGAGTAGCTGCTTCTCCAAGAAGTCTCATTGTCAGGTACACTTTGTTCTCGGAGTCTAAACCCCAGTCGGATGGCACTTTGGCTACACAAATGGCGGTCACGTGTTTTCCTCCTCCACCTTGCCTTCTCTTTCTCTATTCGCTGCCAATGGGACAACACACACACACACACACACACACACACACACACACACACACACAAAACAAATGTGAAGAAAGAAAGAAGGAAGGAAAGAGAAGGAAGGAAGGAAAGATAAAGAAAGAGAAAGAAAGAAAGATAAACAAAGAGAAAGAAAGAAAGGAAACAAAGAAGGAGGGAGGGAGGGAAGGAGAGAGGGAGGGAAGGAAGGAAGGAAGGAAGGAAGGAAGGAAGGAAGGAAGGAGAAAGAAAGAAGAGGCCAAGGAGCACCCACCTCACTTACTGCAGGACTCCCACCTACTTGGTCACTTTGGGGAAGCCTGCTGGGGGGATCTCTGCCTCCCTCTTTCTGTCTGGATTCTTCTCTGGGCAGGGGTCCCAGTGAACCACAGGAGTCTTTCCTCAAGAAATGATACCCTTAGGGCTACGGCAAGGTGGGCATAGGTGGCACTGGGGGTTGTGTGAGGGGTTTCAGTGGGAGGGGTGTGTGGGTGTGTGGGCCTGTGTGTGGTGCTGAAGATTCCTCTATGAATCTGCAAGGCCTCCTAAGCAAGACACCAGGCCACGTGACTGTGCGCACCACACTTGTCCCTAGGCAGCACTCTCCCTCCTGGGGAAGGGACCAAAGCTTGGATCAAAAGCAGCCAGTTCCAACAGGCATCTGCACATTGTTGAAGCATCCAGCAGCAGGGAGTGGGGCTAGATGTTTGTTGGGATGGGACTGGACTGGATGGAGGCCCTCAGCTACCTCTCTCACTGGAGCACAGGCACTCATCCATGCCCAGGACTGGCAAGGGTATCCCCGTCAGTTTCCCAGATGGCTTTCCTGGAGAGAGAGCCACTTGGCATGTCTGATGGAGCATGCGTGCTCACTGGAACGTGGTGGTTCACCAGTTACTTCGTCTTTTTTTATTCTTGTTCTTCCTCCTTCTCCTTCTTCCTCTTTTCTTTCAGCTACTCCTCCTTCTCCTGCTTTTTTTGCCCCTTCTTTTCTTTCTGCTACTCCTCCTCCTCTTCCTGCTTTTTTGCCTCTTCTTCTTTTTCTTCCTGCTTTTGCTTCTGCTTCTGCTTCTCCTTCTCTTTCTCTTTTCACTTTCGGATCTGCACAGGCGTGTGTTCTAGGAAACTGCTTTGTTGGATGCTCCATGGTAGTGGGGGATGTTCCAGCACTACGCATGGAGAAAAACTTCACTTTTGTTCTTAAAGAAGCAGAGATTAAGGTCAACGGTTTAGTCCCTGTGGTCCACCAAAAAGCTGCCCATGTGTTCCTTTAAGTGAAATGTCATGGTAAATGCACCCTTCGTCCAGGACGTCATGACAAGTCATTATATCCTGTTCTCCTTCTGGATGCTCTAACTGTGAAACTCTGAACCTGTAGGAGCCTCAGCAAGTTGTCCCCTGTCTCCTTTCATTTCAGTCAAGCCTGTGAACACTCCGCACTAGCGGGAGCCATGCAATATGGAGAGAGCTAAAGGAGGGGCAAAGGCTGGCTGTCTCAACAGCATTCCCGCAGGGTCTTTCGCCTACTGGTTCTTGGTCCTAGGGTCTCCTGACTTTAGTGGTCCATTTTGGCCCAGGTGGCTGATTCCTTTCTCTTCTTCCTGTTTTTGTTTCTTTTTCCTCTACTTTTTTCACATAGGGAAAGGTGGAGGGCATCCAGTTGCAGGGGCCCAGTTATAGTTGCGGTTGGAGTTTGTGGAGCCATACTGCCATCAAGTGGAAACTGTTTCTGGAAATGAGAGGCAGCTGGGCAACAGTGCTGGGGAAAGCCCAGGAGCACAAAATAGATGGCTGTCTGGGGCCCAAAGACTGAAATAGGAAAAGAGGAACCCCTGGTCGACCCTTGGCATAGGCTTATTCCTAGAATGGTGCCCTGGAGCCACAGCTGTCTTTAAGGAACGGCAGGCAGGTCGGCTCGCCATGGATTCCCCTGGCCATCTCCAGGAAGCGGGTCATGAGTCACCCCACAATCAGCATCCCAAAGCTCCTTTGTTCCCCGCCAAGTTAGGGGATCCCTGAAGCCAGCATAGCTCCTGGCAAAGGCACCTCAGAACTGTTCACAAGAGAGACCAGAGTAAAAGGCCTATTCTCCACCATCAGTGATCAGTGGCTTCCCTTATGCCCATCTCAAAATGACTACCGTGGCAGTTCGACCCTGTGGTCTGAATGGTCTTGGGGCTACCTGGCTGCTCTGTCTATGGGCCTCTAAAGTAGCTGCTCCTCCAAGGGGTCCCAATGTCAGGTACACTTTGTTGATGCGCTCTAAATCCCAGTCACGGAAAGCCTGGATCAGGCAGAGTTCACCTAGCCTCACACATCCATGCTGAATTCAGTGCCTGGCCGAATTCAAGGATATCTGCATCCTGTTTTTCATGTTCAGAAAGAACTTCAACTGGATGGCACCGTGGCTCTACAAATGACGTTCACATCTCCCCAACCTTGACTGAGTATTCTCCATTTGCTGCCAAAGGAACAGTAGAAACACACACCAAAAAAGTAAAACCAAAGTAGGAGAGAAAGAAAGTGTCCAAGGAGGACCCACCTCACCTACAGTAGTGCTCCTACCTACATGGTTACTTTGAGGAAACCCTACACAGTAGGGGGGATATCTGGGTCCCTCCTGGTTTCTGGATTCTTTTCTTGGCAGGGATTCTAG
>NW_022437094.1:994617-1006125 GCF_009761245.1 Sapajus apella
CAACTGGGCACAAGTGCTGGAAAAACCCAGGAGTCCAAAAGAGATGGTCGTGAGAAGCCTGAAGACTGAAGCTGTACGACAGAAGAGCTGCTGGCTGGCCTTTGGCCTGGGCTCATTCCCAGGATGGCGCCCTGGCTCCACAGCTGCCTTTAAGGAAGGGCAGCTAGGTGGGCCGGCCAAGGGTTCTCCTGGCTGTTTCAGGGAGCAGCAGGTCTTCAGTTGCTCCACACTCAGCACCCTGAAGTGCCTTTCTTCCCCACCAAGACAGGGACTCCCTGGACCCAGCGTCACTTCAGCCAAGGGCATCTCGAAAGTGTTCACAAAAGAGACCAGAGTAAACGGCCCTATTCTCTGTGGTTAGCGGCCAGTGGCTTCCCTTATGACCATCTCAAAATGGCTGCCGGGGTAGCTCCGCCCTGTGGTCTGACTAGTCTTCGGTATGTCTGGCTGCTCTGTCTCAAGGCCTCTAGAGTAGCTGCTTCTTCAAGGGATCCCAATGTCAGGTACACTTTGTTCTTGGACTCTAAACCGCAGTCACAAAAAGCCTGAATCAGGCAGAGTCCATCCAGCCTCGCACATCCTTCCTGAATTCAGTGCCTGGCTGAAGTCAAGCGTCTTTGCAGCCTGTTGTCATGTTCAGAAACAACTTCTGCTGGGTGAGACTGTGGCCTACAAATGA
Source organism: Sapajus apella (assembly GCF_009761245.1). Lineage (NCBI taxonomy): Eukaryota > Metazoa > Chordata > Mammalia > Primates > Cebidae > Sapajus > Sapajus apella. The sequence goes on from NW_022437094.1 coordinate 995,297, forward strand.
CGTTCACGTCTTTTTTTCTCACACCTTGCCTTACTTTTTCTCCATTTGCTTTCAAAGAAAGAAAAGAAACACACACACACACACACACACACATGCACGCACGCACGCACGCACACACACACAGAGAAAAGAAAGAAGGAAACCGGCCAAGGGGCACCCACCTCACCTACAGCTTTGCTCCTACCCACATGGTTACTTTGGGGAAACCTGCCACAGTAGAGGGGATCTCTGCTACCCTCCCTTCCTCTGCATTCTTCTCTGGACAGGGATCCCAGTGACCAGAGGAGACTGGTCAAGAAATTAGATGCTTAGGTCTGTGGCATGGTGGTCATGGGTGGCACTGTTGGCTGTGTGATGGAGTTCAGTGGGAGGTGTGGGTGGGTGTGTAAGTGTGTGGGCCTGATTGTGTGGTGCAGCAGATTCCTCTGTGAATCTGGAAGACCTCATAAGCAAGAGGCCAGGCCACATGTTTGTATGTACCACCCTTTTCCCTAGGCAGCACTCTCTCTCCTGAGGAAGGGATCAAAATTTGTATCAAAGACCACCAGGTTCAAGAGGCATCTGCACATTGTTGACCCATCCAGCAGCAGGGAGTTGGGCCAGATGTTTTTTGGAATGGGACTGGACCGGATGGATTCTTGTGCTGGGTGTTCTCATGCGTGCCCGGAAGTGTGAGGCGTATTCTGGGTGGGTCTCAGAGATGGCTTTTCCTCGAGGAGAGCCACTTGCTATGTCAGGTGGAGCATGGGTGCTCACTGGAATGTCCTGGTTCACCGTTAGTTCATTTTCTTTTTATTCTAGTTCTTCTTTCTTCCTCCTCCTTCTCCTCCACTTCTCCTCCTCCTCCTCCTCTTTTCTTCTTCTTTTTCCTCTTCTTCCTATTCTTCTTTTTCCTATTTTTCTTCGTTTCTTCCTGGGACAACCCCTCCTCCTGCTGATTTTTTGCCTCTTGTTTTTTTCTTCCAGCTTTTTTTCTGTTTGTGCTTCTTTATCCTTTTCTTCTTTCACTTTCAGTACTGCACAGCCTGAGTTCTAGGAAACTGTTTCATCTGCTCCTCCTTGGTAGTGGGGGATGTTTCGGTGCAGGTCTAGGCCTTGTAGAACTTCACTTTCGTTCTTAAAGGAGCAGAAATAAAAGTCATCGGTTGAGTCCCTCTAGTTTATCAACAAGCTGCCCACTTGTTTCTCTGAGGTGAAATGATATGGTAAAGACACCATTTATCAAGTACCTTTCAACATAATGTATATCTCGTTCTCTTTGCCAATGCTCTAAGTGTAAAACTCTGAGCCACTAGGATTCTAGGCGTGTTGTCCTCTGTCTCCTTTCTTGTCAGTCAAGCCTGTGAACCCTCCCTGTTAGCAGAGGCCCTGCAATCTGGAGAGAGCTAAAGGAAGGGTAAAGACTGGCTGTCTCTACAGCATTCCAGGAGGGTCTCCCGCCTACTGGTTCTTGGTCCTAGGGTTCTCTGACTTTAGAGTTCCATTTTTGCCCAGGTGGCTGATTCCTTTCTCTTCTCCCTGTATGGTTTTGTTTCTTTTTCCTCCTTTTTCACATGGTGAAAGGCGGAGGCCTTCAGCTTGGAGGGGCAGAATTATGCTTGTGGTTGATGTTTGTAGAGCCATACTGCCATCAGGCAGAAACTTTCTGGAAACGGGAGGCAACTGGGCACAAGTGCTGGGAAAAACCCAGCAGCACAAAATTGATGGCCGCGTGGAACCCGAGACTGAAGGTGGGCAAGAGAGAAACTGCTGGCTGTCCCTTGGCCTGGACTTATTCCCAGGATGGTGCCCTGGCACCACAGCTGTCTTTAAAGAAGCGCTGGCAGGTCGCTATAGACTCAGTACCCCGAAGCGTCTTTGTTTCCCACCAAGGTAGGGGCTCCCTGGACCCAGTGTGGCTCCAGCCAAGGACACCACGGAATTGTTGACAAAAAAGACCAGAGTTAACGGCCCCATTCTCTATCGTTAGTGGCCATAGGCCTCCCTTATGCCCATCTCAAAATGGCTGCTTGTGAAGTTCTGCTCTGAGGGGTGACTGGTCTTGGGGCTTCCTGGCTGATCCGTCTCGGGGCCTCTAGAGTAGCTGCTTCTCCAAGCGGTCCCAATGTCAGGTATACTTTGTTCTCGGACCCGAAATCCCTGGATCAGGCAGAGTCCACCCGGCCTCGCACATCCTCCCTCAATTCAGTGCCTGGGTGAAGTCAAGTGTCTCTGCAGCCTGTTGTCATGTTCAGAAACAACTTCCGATGGATGGCACTGTGGCTCTACAAATGGTGTTCAGGTCTTTTCCTCCCCCACCTCTACTTAGTTTTTTTCTGTTTGCTTCCAAAGAAACAAAAGAAACAGACACAGAAATATAAACAAAAGCAAAGTAAGAAGGATAGAGACTGGCCAAGGGGCACCCACCTCACCTACAGCTTTGCTCCTACCTACATGGTTACTTTGGGGTAAACTACCACAGTACGGGGGATCTCTGCCTCCCTCTTTTTCTCTGGATTCTTCTCTGGACAAGTATCCCAGTGAACCAGAGGACCACTGTCATCAAGAAATCACATGCTTAGGGCTGTGGCATAGTGGTCATGGGTGGCACTGGAGGCTGTGCGATGGAGTTCAGTGGGTGAGTGTGTGAGTGTGTGGGCCTGCTTGTGTGGCTCTGCAGATTCCTGTTTAAATCTGCAAGGCCTCCTAAGCAAGAGGCCAAGCTACATGATCGTATGCACCACATTTGTCCACCAACACTCTTGCTCCTGAGGAAGGGATCAAAGTTTGGATCAAAAGTAACCAGGTCCAACAGGCATCTGCAGATTGTTGATCCATCCAGCAGCAGGGAGTCGGGCCAGATGTTTTTCAGGATGGGCCCGGACTGGATGGACTCTTGTGCAAGGCCTTCAGCTACCTCTACTGCTAGGGCCTAGGCACTCATGCATGCTGAGAAGTGGGAAGGGTATTCCAGGTGGGTCTCAGAGATGGCTCTCCTGGACAGAGAGCCACTTGCTATGTCATGTGGAGCATGGGTGCTCACTGGAATATCCTGGTTCACCAGTAAGTTCATTTTCATTTTATTCCAGTTCTTCTTTCTTCCTCCTCCTTCTCCTCCTCCACTTCTTCTCTTCTTCCTCCTCTTCCTCCTTCTCCTTTCTCCTTTCTCCCTTCTCCTTCTCCTTCTCCTTCTTCTTCCTCCTCTTATCTTCTTCCTGTTCTTTTTCCTATTCTTCTTCTTCGTTTCTTTCTGGAACTCCTCCTCCTCCTGCTCCTTTTTTGCCTCTTGTTCTTTTTCTTCCACCTTTTGCTTCTGCTTGTGCTTCTTTATCCCTTTCTCCTTTCACTTTCGGTACTGCACAGCATGAGTTCTAGAAAACTGTTTCATCTGCTGCTCCTTGGCAGTGAGGGATGTTTCAGTGCAGCACTAGGCCTGGTGGAACCTCCCACCTTCATTCTTAAAGGAGCAGAGATAAAAGTCACCGGTTGAATCCCTCTAGTTTACCAAACAAGCTGCCCACTTGTTCCTCTGAGGTGAAATGTCACGGTAAAGGCACCGTTTACCCAATACCTCATGACATGCCACATATCCCGTTCTCCTTGCGGATGCTCTAAGTGTGAAATTCTGAGCCACCGGGGGCCTCGGCAAGTTGTCACCTGTGTCCTTCCTTGTCAGTCCAGCCTGTGAACCCTCCACACTAGCGGGAGCCATGCAATCTGGAGAGAGCTAAAGGAAGGACAAAGGCTGGCTGTCTCTACAGCATTCCCGGAGGGTCTCCCGCCTACTGGTTCTTGGTCCTAGGGTCCCCTGATTTTAGAGTTCCATTTTGGCCCAGGTGGCTGATTCCCTTCTCTTCTCTCTATATGGTTTTGTTTCTTTATCGCCTTTACTTTTTTCACATGGCAAAAGGTGGAGGCCTTCAGCTTGGAGGGGCAGAATTATGCTTGTGGTTGGCGTTTGTAGAGCCATACTGCCATCAAGCGGAAACTGTTTCTGGAAACGGGATGCAGCAGGGCACATGTGTTGAGAAAATCCCAAGAGTGCAGAAGAGATGGCCAAGTAGCACCTGAAACTGAAGCTGGACAAGAGAGGAACTGCTTGCTGGCCCTTCACCCAGACTCATTCTGAGGATGGCGCCCTGGCACCACAGCTGTGTTTAAGGAAGGGCAGGCAAGTTTGCCCGCCCTGAGTTCCCCTGGCTGTGTTCAAGGAACAGCTGGTATTGAGTCGCTGCACACTTAGCACCCAGAAGCACCTTTGTTCCCCGCCAAGATGGGAGCTCCCCGGACCCAGCTTGGCTCCAGCAAAGAGCACCTCAGAATTGTTCACAAAAGATACAGAGTAAACAGCCCTATTCTCTCTCATTGGCGGCCAGTGTCTTCCCTTATGCCCATCTCAAAATGGCTGCCGGTGTAGCTCCACCCTGTGGTCTGACTGGTCTTGGGGCTGCCTGGCTGCTCTGTCTCGGGTCTTCTAGAGTAGCTGCTTCTCCAAGGGGTCCCAATGTCAGGTACACTTTGTTCTCAGACTCTAAATCCCAGTCACGGAAAGTCTGGATCAGGCAGAGTCCATCCAGCCTTGCACATCCTCCCTGAATTCAGTGTCTGGCTGAAGTCAAGTGTCTCTGCAACCTGTTGTCATGTTCAAAAACAACTTCCGCTGGATGTGTCTGTGGCTCTAAAAATGGTGTTCATGTCTTTTCCTCCTCCATCTTGCCTTACTTTTTCTCTGTTTGCTTCCAAATGAACAAAAGAAACATTCACACAGAAGAAAGTCAAAAGCAATGCAAGAAAGAAAGAAACCCACCAAGGGGCACCCACCTCACCTACAGCTTTGCTCCTACCTACATCGTTACTTTAGAGAAATCTGCCACAGTAAGGGAGATTTCTGCCTCCCCCCATTCCACTGGATTCTTCTCTGGACAGGTATCCCAGTGAACCAGAGGAGACTGTCATCAAGAAACCAGATGCTTAGAGCTGTGGCGTAGTGGTCATGGGTGGCACAGGAGGCTGTGCGATGGAGTTCAGTGGGTGGGGTGTGTAGGTGTGTGAGTGTGTGGCACTGCTTGTGTCGTGCTGCAGATTCCTCTACAAATCTGCAAGCCCTCCTAAGCAAGAGGCCAGGCCACATAATTGTGTGCAACACACTTTTCCCTAGGTAGCACTCTCCCTCCTGAGGAAGGGATCAAAGTTTGGATCAAAAGCAACCAGGTCCAACAGGCCTATGCACATTGTTGATCCATCCAGCAGCAGGGAGTTGGGCCAGATGTTTGTTGGGATGGGACTGGACTGGACGGCCTCTTGTGTGAGGCCTTCAGCTACCTCTATCACTAGAGCCTAGGCACTCCTGCATTATGGGTGGGATTCACAGGTGGCTCCCTGGAAAGAGAGCCACTAATCATGTCAGATGGAGCATGGGGGATCACTGGGTGTGGTGGTTTGCCAGTTAGATCGTCTTCTTTTTATTCTAGTTCCTCTTCTTTCTCCTTCTCCTTCTTTCTTTTTCTTCTCCTTCTTGTCCTCTTCTGCCTCCTCATCCTCCTCCTTTTCCTTATTCCTCTTCTTCTTTTCTTTTGCTTCTCCTCCTCCTCCTGCTTTTCAGCTTCTTTTCTTTCTGCTACTCCCCTTCCTCCCCCTGTGTTTCCCTCTTTTTCTTTTTCTTCTTGTTTTTGCTTCTGCTTGTGCTTCTTTGTCACTTTCTTTTTTGACTTTTGGATCTGTGTAGACATGTGTTCTAGGAATCTGCTTTCTCTGCTGCTCCTTGGTAGTGGGGGATGTTTCAGTGCAGCCCTAGGCCTGGTGGAACTTCACTTTTGTTCTTAAAGGAGCAGAGATAAAAGTCACCGGTTGAATCCCTCTAGTTTACCAACAAGCTGCCCACTTGTTCCTCTGATGTGAAATGTCATGGTAAGTGCACCATTTACCCAGTACCTCAGGGTACTCCTTATATCTTGTTCTCCCTGTGGATGCTCTATGTTTGGAACTCTGAGTCACTAGGAGCCCAGTAGTGGGAGACGTGTTCTTGGTGTGTCTCACAGATAGCTCTCATGGAGAGAGATCCACGTGCTATGTCTGGTGGAGCATGGGTGCTCACTGGAATGTCATGGTTCACCAGTTAGTTTTCTTTTTAGTCTAGTTCTTCTCTTTGTCCTCCTCCTCCTCCTCCTCTTCCCCTTCTTTTCCCTCTCCCTCTCCGTCTCCTCCTTCTCCTTCTTCTCCTTCTCCTCCTCCTCCTCCTCCTTCTCTTCTCCTTCCTCTTCCTCCTCCTCCTCTTCTTCTTCTTCTTCTTCCTCTTCATCTTCTTCTTCCTCTTCTTCTTCTTCCTCTTCTTCTTCTTCTTCCTCCCCCTCCTCTTCTTCTCTTCCTCCTCTTCTTCTTCCTATTCTTCTTTCTTTTTTCAGTCCTGTTCTTTTCTTTCTGGTACTCCTCCTCCTCCTCCTTTTTTTGCCTCTTGTTATTTTTCTTCCTGCTTTTGCCTCTGCTTGTGCTTCTTTTTCCCTTTCTCTTTTCACTTTCCTATCTGCGCAGGCATGTGTTCTAGGAAACTGTTTCATCTGCTGCTCCTTGCTAGTTGGGGATGCTTCAGTGCAGCACTTGGCCTGGAGGAAATTCACCTTCGTTCTTAAAGGAGCAGAGAAAAAAGTCACCGGTTGAGTCCCTCTAGTTTAAGAAAAAGGTGCCCACGTGTTCCTTTTAGAAGTGTCATGGTAAATGCACCATTTACCCAGTACCTCACGACAGGCAGTATATCCCGTTCTTGTGGATGCTCAAAGTGTGAAACTCTGAGCCACTAGGATCCTGGACAAGTTGTCGCCTGTCTCCTTTCTTATCAGTGAAGCCTATTAACACTCCGCACTAGCAGGAGCTATACAATCTGGAGAGAGTTAAAGGAAGGGCAAAGGCTGGCTGTCTCAACAGCATTCCCACCCGGTCCCCTGCCTACTGGTTCTTGGTCCTAGGGTCCCTTGAGTTCCATGGTTCATTTTGGCCCAGGTGGCTGATTCCTTTCTCTTCTCCCTGTATGGTTTTGTTTCTTTTTCTTCTTTATTTTTTTCACCTGACAAAAGGCGGAGGTACTCCGCCTGGAGGGGAAGGGTTATGGTGGTGCTTGGCTTTTGTGGAGCCATACTGCCATCAAGCGGAAAATGTTTCTGGAAGAGGCAACTGGGCACAAGTGCTGGGGAAAGCCCAGGAATGCAGAAGAGATGGCGGCGTGGGGTCCGAAGACTGAAGCAGGATGAGAGAGGAACTTCTGGCTCGCCCTTGACCTGGGCTTATTCCCAGGATGGCGCCCTGGTGCCACAGCTCTCTTTAAGGAAGGGCAGGCAGGTCATTCGCCATGGGTTCCCTGACTGTCTCCAGGAACAGGAGGACTTGAGTCGCTCCACATTCAGCAACCTGAAGTTCCTTTGTTCCCCACCAAGATAAGGGCTCCCTGGAGCCAGTGTGGGTCCCTACAAGGGCACCTCAGAACTGTTCACAAAAGATACCAGAGTAAACGCACCAATCTCTGCTGTCAGTGGCCAGTGGCTTCCCTTATGCCCATCTTAAAATGGCTGCTGGGGAAGTTCCACCCTGTGGGCTGACTCGTCCTGGGGCTGCCTGTCTGCCCTGTCTTGGGGCCTCTAGAGTAGCTGCTTCTCCAAGGGGTCCCAATGTCAGGTACACTTTCTTCTCGGGCTCTAAACCACAGTCATGGAAAGCCTGGATCAGGCAGAGTCCATCTAGCCTCGCACATCCTCCCTAAATTCAGTGCCTGGCCAAAGTCAAGTGTCTCTGCAGCCTGTTGTCATATTCAGAAACACCTTCAACTGGATGGAACTAGGGATCCACAAATGGTTATCACTTCTTTTCATCCCCCACCTTTCCTTACTTTTTCTCCATTTGCTGCCAATGGAACAGAAGAAACACACACACACAAAAGAAAACAAAAGCAAAGTAAGAAATAAAGAAACCTGCCAAAGAGCACCCACCTCCCCTACGGCAGTGCTCCTACCTACATGGTTACTTAGGGGAAACCTGACACAGTAAGGGGGATCTCTGCCTCCCTCCTTTCCTCTGGATTCTTCTCTGGGCAGGAATCCCAGTGGACCAGAGGAGGGTGTCCTCCAAAAATTAGACTCTTAGGGCTGTGGCATGGTGCTCATGGGTGGTACTGGGATCTGTGTGAGGGAGTTCAGTGGGTGGGGTGTGTTGGTGTTTCAACCTGTCTGTGACGCTGCAGATTCCTCTATGAAACTGCAAGGTCTTCTAAGCAAGAGGCCAGGCCACATGCTTGTGTGCTCCGCACTTGTCCCTAGTCAGCACTCTCCCTTCTGAGGAAGGGACAAAAATGTGGATCAAAGCAATGGGGTCCAGAGGCATCTGCACACTGTTGACCCATCCAGCAAAGGGAGTCGGGCCAGATGTTTGTTAGAATGGGACTGGACTAGACAGACTCTTGTGCGAGGTCTTCAGCTACCTCTATCGCTAGAGCCCAGGTTTACATGGGTGCCCAGAAGTGGGAGGGGTATTTCGGCTGGGTTTCACAGATGGTTCTCCTGGAGAGAGCACCACTTGCCACAACACATGGAGCATTGGGGCTCACTGGAATGTGGTGGTTTACCCGTTAGTAGTTCGTCTTCTTTCTATTCTAGTTTTTTTCTCCTCCTCCTCCTCCTCCTCCTCCTCCTCCTCCTCTTCTTCTCCTTCTTCTTCTTCTTCTTCTTCCTCTTCTTCCTCCTCTTCCTCTTCCTCTTCCTCTTCTTCTTCTTCTTCTCTCTTCTTCTCTCTTCTTCCTCTTCTTCTTCCTTATTTCTGGTACTCCTCCTCTTCCTGCTGGTTTATGGCCTCTTGCTCTTTTTCTTCCTATTTTGCTTCTGCTTGTGCTTCTTTTCCCTTTCTCCTTTCACTTTCAGATACGCGCAGGAATGTGTTCTAGGAAACTGTTTCCTCTGCTGCTTCTTGGTAGTTGGGGATGTTTCAGGGCATCACTAGGCCTGGTGGAACTTCACTTTTGTTGTTAAAGAAGCAGAGCTATAAGTCAACGGTTGAGACCCTGCAGTTTACCAGAAAGCAGCGCACGTGTTCCTTTAGGTGAAATGTCACTGTAAACCCGTTTACTGAGTACATCATGACAAGCCGTATATCCGGTTCTCCTTGTGGATGCTTTAAGTTGGAAACTCTGAGCCCCTAGGAGCCTCGGCAAGTTTTCGGCTGTCTCCTTTCTTGTCAGTCAAGCCTGTGAACACTCCACACTAGTGGGGGTCATGCAATGTGGAGAGAGCCAAAGGAAGGGCAAAGCCTGGCTGTCTCTACAGCATTCCCACAGGGTCTCCGCCTACTCGTTTTTGGTCCTAGGGTCCCCTGATTTTAGAGTTCCATTTTGGCCTAGGTGGCTGATTCCTTTTTCTTCTCCCTGTATGGCTTTGTTTCTTTTTCCTTTTTCCTTTTTTACATGGCAAAAGACAGAAGTCCTTGCCTTCGAAGGGCAGGGTCGTGGTGGTGCTTGGCGTTTGTTGAGCCATACTGCCATCAAGAGAAAACTGTTTCTGGAAATGGGACACAGCTGGACACAAGTGCATGGAAACGTCCAGGAGTGCAAAACAGATGGCTATGTGGAGCCAGAAGACTGAAGCTGGATGAGAAAGGAACTGCTGGCTGGCCCTTGGCCTGGGCTCATTCCCCGGATGGCGCCCTTGTGCCACAGCTGTCTTTAAGGAAGGGCAGGCAGGTGGGCTGCCGTAGGTTCCAGTGGTTGTCTCTAGGAACAGCGGGTGTTGAGTCGCTGCATACTCAGCATGCTGAAGCACCTTTGTTCCCCGACAAGATAGCAGCTCCTTGGACCCAGCGTGGCTCCAGCGAAGGGCACCTCAGAACTGTTTACAAAAGATACCAGAATAAATAGCCCCATTCTCTGTCGTTAGTGGCCAGTGGCTGCCCTTATGACCATCTCAAAATGGCTGCTCTGGAATTTCTGCTTCTTGTCTAATGGGTCTTGGGGCTGCCTGGTTGTTCTGTCTGGGGTCCTCTAGAGCATCTGCTTCTCCAAGGGGTCCCAATGTCAGGTACACTTTGTTCTTGGACTCTAAACCCCGGTCACCAAAAACCTGGATGAGAACTCCCACTGGATGCCACTATGACTCCACAAATGGCGTTCATGTCTTTTCTTCCCCCACCTTGCCTTACATTTTCTCTATTTGCTTCCAAAGAAACAAAAGAAACAGACACAAAAATAAACAAAAGCAAAGTCAGAAGGATAGAGACCGGCCAAGGGGCACCGACCTCACCTACAGCTTTGCTCCTACGCTCATGGTTACTTTGGGGAAAAATGCTTCAGTAGGGGCTTCTCTGCCTCCCTCCTTTTCTCTGGATTCTTTTCTGGACAGGTATGCCAGTGAACCAGAGGAGACTGTCGTCAAGAAATCAGATGCTTAGGCCTGTGGCATAGTGGTCATGGGTGGCACTGGAGAATGTGATGGAGTTCAGTGGGAGGGGTGGGTGGGCGTGTGAGTGCATGGTGCTGCAGATTCATCTATGAATCTGCAAAACCTCCTAAGCAAGAGGCCTGGCCACATGCTTGTAAGCAACGCACCTGTACCTAGGCAGCACTCTCCCTCCTGAGGAAGGGATCAAATTTTGGATCAAAAGCAAACAGGTCCAACAGGCATCTGCACATTGATGACCCATCCAGCAGCAGGGAGTTGGGCCAGATGTTTTTTGTGATTGGACAGGACTGGATGGACTCTCGTGCAAGGCATTCTGCTACCTCTATCACTAGGACCTAGGCACTCATGCATGCTCAGAAGTGGCAGGGGTGTTCTAGGTGGGTCTCAGAGATGGCTCTCCTGGAGAGAGAGCCACTTGCTATG
>NW_022437094.1:1006135-1116987 GCF_009761245.1 Sapajus apella
GGGATATTATGGGTGGGTCTCAGAGATGGCTCTCCTGGAGAGAGAGCTACTTGCTATGTCAGGTGGAGCATGGGTGCTCATTGGAATGTCGTCGTTCACCAGTTTGTTTTCTTTTTATTCTGGTTATTCTTTTCTCCTCCTCCTCCTTCTCCTCCTACTCCTCCTCATCCTCCTCTTCCTTCTCCTTCTTTTCCTCACTAGAGCCCAGGTTCAAATAGGTGCCCAGAAGTGGGAGGGGTAGTCTGGTTGGGTTTCACAGGTGGCTCTCCTAGAGAGAGCGCCACTTGCCATGTCAGATGGAGCATTGGGGCTCGCTGGAATGTGGTGGCTCACCAGTTATTGCGTTCTCTTTTTATTCTTCTTTTCTTCTTCTTCGTCTTCATCTTCGTTTTCGTCTTTTCTTCTCCTTCTCCTTCTCCTTCCCCTTCTGCTTCCCCTTCGGCTTCTGCTTCTGCTCCTCCTCCTCCTCCTCTTCCTCCTCCTCCTCCTTCTCCTTCTCCTTCTTTTTCCTCTTCTTCTTTGTCCCATTCTTCCTCTTCTTCTTTTATTTCTGGTACTCCTCATCTTCCTGTTGCTTTATGGCCTCTTGTTCTTTTTCTTCCTCCTTTTGCTTCTGCTTGTGCTTCTTTTTCCCTTTCTCCTTTCACGTTCAGATCTGCTCAGGCATGTGTTCTAGGAAACTGTTTTTTCTGCTGCTCCTTGGTAGTTGGGGATGTTTCAGGGCAGCATTAGGCCTGGTGGAACTTACATTTTGTTCCTAAAGAAACAGAGATAAAAGTCACTGGTTGAGACACTGCATTTTACCAGAAAGTAGTGCACGTGTTCCTTTAGGTGAAGTGTCACTGTAAACCCGCCTACTGAGTACATCACGAGAAGCCGTATATCCCATTCTCCTTGTGGATGCTCTAACAGTGAAACTCTGAGCCACTAGGAGCCTTGGCAAGTTGTCGGCTGTCTCCTTTATTGTCAGTCAAACCTGTGAACACTCCACACTAGTGGGAGCCATGCAATCTGGAGAGAGCTAAAGGAAGGGCAAAGACTGGCTGTCTCAACAGCATTCCTGGCCTACTGGTTCTTGGCCCTATGGTGCCTGACTTTAGAGTTCCATTTTGGCCCAGGTGGCTGATTCCTTTCTCTTCTCCCCGTATGGTTTTGTTTCTTTTTCCTCTTTACTTTTTTTCACATGGCAAGAGGCACAGGCCCTTGGCTTGAAGGGGCTGGTTTATTGTTGCGTTTGGCGTTTTTCGAGCCATACTGCCATCAAGCGGAAACTGTTTCTGGAAATGAGAGGCAGCTGGGCACAAGTGCTGGGAAAAATCCAGGAGTGCAAAAGAGATGGTCTCATGGAACCGGAGACTGACGTTGGACAAGAGAGGAGCTGCTGACTCGCTCTTGGCCTGGGCTCAATCCCAGGATGGTGCCCTGGCACCACAGCTGTGTTTAAGGAAGGGCAGGCAGGTCGGCCTGCCATGGGTTCCCCTGGCTGTCTATTTGCCTCCAAAGAAACAAAAGAAATAGACACACAAAATAAACAAAATCAAAGTCAGAAGGATAGAAACCGGAAAAGGGGCACCCAACTCACCTACAGCTTTGATCCTATCTACATGGTGACTTTGGGAAAAACTGCCACAGGAGGGGGGATTTCTGCCTCCCTCCTTTTCTCTGGACCGATATCCCAGTGAACCAGAGGAGACTGTCATCAAAAATCAGATGCTTAGCTCTGTGGCATAGTGGTCATGGGTGACACTGGAGGCTGTATGATGGAGTTCAGTTGGAGGGGTGGGTGGGTGTCTGAGTGCGTGGGCCTGCTTGTGTGACAATGCAGATTCCTCTATGAATCTGCAAGACCTCCTAAGCAAGAGGCCAGGCTACATGCTTGTAAGCACCACACTTGTCCCTAGGCAACACTCTTCCTCCTGAGGAAGGGACCAAAGTTTGGATCAAAAACAACCAGGTCCAAGAGGCATCTGTACATTGTTGACCCATCCAGCAGCAGAGAGTCAGGCCAGATGTTTTTGGGATTGGACAGGACTGGACAGACTCTTGTGCGAGGCATTCTGCTACCTCTATCACTAGGGCCTAGGCACTCATGTGTGCCCAGAATGGTTAGGGATATTCCGGGTGGGTCTCAGGGATGGCTCTCCTGGAGAGAGAACTACCTGCCTTGTCAAGTGGAGCATGCGTGCTCATTGGAATGTCGTGGTTCACCAGTTAGTTCATTTTCTTTTTATTCTGGTTCTTCTTTCTTCCTCCTTCTCCTCCTCCTCCTCCTTCTTCTTCCTCATATCTTCTTCCTAGTCTTCTTTATCCTATTCTTCTTCGTTTCTTTCTGGTACTCATCCTCTTCCTGCTGCTTTTTTGCCTCTTGTTCTTTTTCTTCCACCTTTTGCTTCTGCTTGTGCTTCTTTATCCCTTTCTCCTTTCACTTTCGGTACTGCACAGCATGAGTTCTAGAAAACTGTTTCATCTGCTGCTCCTTGGCAGTGAGGGATGTTTCAGTGCAGCACTAGGCCTGGTGGAACTTCACTTTCATTCTTGAAGGAGCAGAAATAAAAGTCACCGTTTGAGTCCCTCTAGTTTACCAACAAGCTGCTCACTTGTTCTGAGGTGAAATGTCACAGTAAGAGCACCGTTTACCCAGTACCTCATGACATGGTGTATATCACATTCTCCTTATGGATGCTTTACATTTGATACTCTGAGCCACTAGGAGCCTCTGCAAGTTGTCGCCTGTGTCCTTCCTTGTCAGTGAAGCCTGTGAACACTCCACACTAGCAGAAGCCATGCAATCTGGAGACAGCTAAAGAAGGACAAAAGCTGGCTGTCTCTACAGCATTCCTGTGGGGTCTCCTACCTACTGGTTCTTGGTCCTAGGGTCCCCTGATTTTAGAATTCCATTTTGGTCCAAGTGGCTGATTCCTTTCTCTTCTCTCTGTATGGTTTTGTTTGTTTTTCCTCTTTATACCTTTCACATGGCAAAAGGTAGAGGCCCTTGTCTTGGAAAGGCAGGGTCATGGTGGTGGTTGGCATTTGTTGAGCCATACTGCCATCAAGCTGAAACTGTTTCTGAAAATGAGAGGCAGCTGGGCCCAAGTGCTGGAAAAATCCCAGGAGCCCAAAAGAGATGGCCATGTGGAGCCCAAAGACTGAAGCTGGACAAGAGAGGAACTGCTGGCTGTCCCTTGGCCTGGGCTCATTCTCTGGATGGCGCCCTGGCACCACAGCTGTCTTTAAGGAAGGGCAGGCAGGTCGGCCCACCACGGGTTCCCCCAGCTATCTCTAGGAACAGCAGGCCTTGAGTCGCTGCACACTCAGCACACCGAAGTACCTTTGTTACCTGACAAGATAGAAACTCCCTGGATCCAGCATGGCTCCAGGCAAGGGCACCTCGGAACTGTTCACAAAATAGCCCAGAGTAAACAGCCCCATTCTCTGTCGTTAGTTGCCAGTGGCTGCCCTTATGCCGATTTCAAAATGGCTGCTGGGGAATTTCCACCCTGTGGTCTGACTGGTCTGATGGCTGCCTGGCTGCTCTGTCTCATGGCCTCTAGAGTAGCTGCTTCTCCAAGGGGTCCCAATGTCAGATACCCTTTTTTCTCCAGCTCTAAACCCCAGTCACCGAAAGCCTGGATCACTCAGAGTCCATCCCCTACCTTGCCTTACATTTTCTCTATTTGCTTCCAAAGAAACAAAAGAAACAGACACACAAAAATAAACAAAGTCAAAGTCAGAAGGATAGAAACTGGCCAAGGGGCATCCACCTCACCAACAGCATTGCTCCTACTTGCATGGTTACTTTGGGGAAAACTGTCACAGTACAGGGGATCTCTGCTTCCCTCTTTTTCTCTGGACCGGTATCCCAGTGAACCAGAGGAGACTGTCATCAAGAAATCAGATGCTTAGGCCTGTGGCATAGTGGTCATGGGTGGCACTGGAGGATGTGTGATGGAGTTCAGTGGGAGGGGTGGGTTGGTGTGTGAGTGTGTGGTGCTGCAGATTCCTCTATGAATCTGCAAGGCCTCCTAAACAAGAGGCCAGGCTACATGCTTGTAAGCACCACACTTGTCCCTAGGCAGCACTCTCCCTCCTGAGGAAGGGACCAAAAATTGGATCAAAAGCAACTAGGTCCAACAGGCATCTGCACATTGATGACCCATCCAGCAGCAGAGAGTCCAGCCACAAGTATTTTTGGGATTGGACAGGACTGGATGGACTCTTGTGTGAGGCCTTCAGCTACCTCTATCACCAGAGCCTAGGCACTCATGCGTGCCCAGAAGTGGGAGGGGTATTCTGGGTGGGACTCAGAGATGGCTCTCCTGGAGAGAGAGCCACTTGCTATGTCAGGTGGAGCTTGGGGGTTCATTGGAATGTCATGGTTCACCAGTTATTTGGTTTTCTTTTTATTCTGGTTCTTCTTTCTTCCTCCTCCTCCTCCTCCTCCTCCTCCTCCACTTCTCCTCCTCCTCTTTCTTCCTCTTATCTTCTTCCTGTTCTTTTTCCTATTCTTCTTCATTTATTTCTGGAACTCCTCTTCCTCCTGCAAATTTTTTGCCTCTTGTTCTTTTTCTTCCAGCTTTTGCTTCTGCTTGTGCTTCTTTATCTCTTTCTCTTTCTCCTTTCACTTTCGGTACTGCGCAGCATGTGTTCTAGGAAACTGTTTCATCTGCTGCTCCTTGGTAGTGGGGGATGTTTCAATGCGGCACTAGGCCTGGTGGAACTTCACTTTCATTAAAGGAACAGAAATAAAAGTCACCGGCTGAGTCCCTCTAGTTTACCAGCGAGCTGCCCACTTGTTTCTCTGAGGTGAAATGTTACAGTAAAGGCACCGTTTACCCGGTACCTCACAACATGCTGTATATCCCGTTCTCCTTGTGGATGCTCTACGTGTGAAACTCTGAGCCACTGGGAGCCTTGTCAAGTTGTCACCTGTGTCCTTCCTTGTCAGTCAAGCCTGTGAACCCTCTGCACTAGCGGGAGCCATGCAATCTGGAGAGAGCTAAAGGAAGGGCAAAGGCTGGCTGTCTCTACAGTATTCCCGTGGGGTCTCCAGCCTACTGATTCTTGGTCCTAGGGTCTCCTGACTTTAGTGTTCCATTTTGGCCCAGGTGACTGATTCCTCTCTCTTCTCCCTGTATGGTCTTGTTTCTTTTTCCTCTTTACTTTTTTCACATGGCAAAAGGCGGAGGCCCTCAGCTTGGAGTGGCAGAATTATATTTTTGGTTGGCATTTGTGGAACCGTACTGCCATCAAGCGGAAACTGTTTCCGTAAATGGAAGGCAGCAGAGCACAAGTGCTGGGAAAAACCCGAGAGCACAAAAGAGATGGCCGCGTGGAATCCAAAACCAAGCTGTTAGAGAGAGGAACTGGTGGCTGGCCCTTGGCCCGGGCTCATTCCCAGGATGTGCCCTGGCACCACAGCTGTCTTTATGAAAGGGCCGGCAGATAGGCCCCCCTCATGGGTTTCCCTGGCTGTCTCTAGGTACAGCAGTTCTTGAGTCGCTATACATTCAGCATCCCGAAGCGCCTTTATTCCCCACCAAGATAGGGGTTCTCTGGACCCAGCGTGGCTCCAGCCAAGGGCACCTCAGAATTGGTCACAAAAGAGACCAGAGAAAAGGGCCCCATTCTCTGTCATTAGTGGCCAGTGGCCTCCCTTATGCCGATCTCAAAATGGCTGCCAGGGAAGTTCCGCCGTGTGGGCTGATTGGTTTGGGGGCTGCCTGGCTGCTCTGTCACGGGGCCTCTAGAGTTGCTGCTTCTCCAAGGGGTCCCAATGTCAGGTACACTTTGTTGTAGGGCTCTATACCACAGTCACCGAAAGCATGGATCAGGCAGAGTTCATCCAGCCTTGCACATCCTCCCTGAATTCAGTGACTGGCTGAAGTCAAGTGTCTCTGTAGCCTGTTGTCATGTTCAGAAACAACTTCCGCTGGATGGCACTGTGGCTCTACAAATGGCGGTCACATCTTTTCCTCCCCCACCTTGCCGTACATTTTCTCTATTTCCTTCCAAATAATCAGACACACAAAAATAAAATCAAATTAAGAAGGATAGAGACTGGCCAAGGGGCACCCACCTCACCTACAGCTTTGCTCCTACCTACATGGTTACTTTGGCGAAAAATGCCACAGTAGGGGAGGTCTCTGCCTCCCTCTTTTTCTCTGGAGTTTTCTCTGGACTGGTGAATGAGAGGCAACTATGGTCAAGAAATCTGATACTTAAGGCTGTGGCATAGTGGTCATTGGTGGCGCTGGAGGCTGTGTGATGGAGTTCAGTTGGAGGGGTGGGTGGGTGTCTGAGTGTGTGGGCCTGCTTGTGTGGCACTGCAGATTCCTCTATGAATCTGCAAGACCTCCTAAGCAAGAGGCCAGGCCACATGCTTGTATGCACCAGTCTTGTCCGTAGACATCACTCTCCCTACTGAGGAAGGGACCAACGTTTGGATCAAAAGCAACGAGTTCCCATAGGCATCTGCACATTGTTGACCTATCCAGAAGCAGGGAGTTGGGCCACATGTTTTTTCTGGGGGGGATGGGACTGGACTGGATGGATTCTTGTGCAACGCCTTTCAGCTACCTCTGTCTCTAGAGCCTAGGCACTCATGGGTGCTCAAATGTGGGAGTGGTATTATGGGTGGGTCTCAGAGATGCCTCTCCTGGAGAGAGAGCCACTTGCTATGTCAGGTGGAGCATGGGCGCTCATTGGAATGTCGTGGTTCACCAGTTAGTTCATTTTCTTTTTATTCTGGTTATTCTTTTCTCCTCCTCCTCCTCCTCCTCCTCCTCTTCCTCCTGTTCCTCTTCCTCCTCATCCTCCTCTTGTTCCTCCTCCTTTTCATCCTCCTCCTCCTATTATTCTTCTTCATAGTCTTCTTTTTACTTTTATTCCTCTTCTTTTCTTTCTGGTTCTCCTCCTCCTCCTTTTTTTGCCTCTTGTTCTTTTTCTTCCTGCTTTTTCCTCTGCTTGTGATTCTTTTTCCTTTTCTTTTTTCACTTTCTTATCTGTGTAGGAATGTGTTCTAGGAAACTGTTTCTTCTGCTGCTCTTTGCTAGTCGGGGATATTTCAATGCAGCACTTGGCCTGGTGAAACTTCACTTTCGTTCTTAAAGGAGCAGAGATAAAAGTCACTGGTTGAATCTCTCTAGTTTACCAAAAATCTACCCATGTGTTCCTTTCAGGTGAAGTGTCACAGTAAACGTACCGTTTACCCAGTACCTCACGACACGCTGTATATCCCATTTTCCTTGTGGATGTTCAAAGTGTGAAACTCTGAGCCACTAGGATTCTTGGCAAGTTGTCACCTGTCTCCTTTCTTGTCAGTGAAGCCTGTGAACACTCTGCCCTAGTGGGAGACCTGCAATCTGGAGAGAGCTAAAGGAAGGGCAAAGGCTGGCTGTCTCAATAGAATTCCCATTGTGTCCCCCGTCTACTGGTTCTTGGTCCTAGGGTACCCTGACTTTAGAGCTCCATTTTGGCCCAGCTGGCTGATTCCTTTCTCTTCTCCCTGTATGGTTTTGTTTCTTTTTCTTCTTTACTTTTTTCACATGGCAAAATGTGCAGTCACTCTGCTTGTAGGGGAAGGGTTACGGTTGTGCTTGGCTTTTGTGGAGCCATACTGCCATCAAGTGGAAAATGTTTCTGGAAACAGAAAGTAACTGGGCACAAATGCTCAGGAAAGCCCAGGAACGCAGAAGAGATGGCGGTGTGGGGTCCGAAGACTAAAGCAGGATGAGAGAGGAACTGCTGGCTCACCCTTGGCCTGGGCTCATTCCCAGGATGATGCCCTGGTGTCACAGCTGTTTTAAGGAAGGGCAGGCAGGTCACCTGCCATGGCTTCCCTGACTGTCTCCAGGAACAGCGGATCTTGAATCCCTGCACTCTGAGCAACCCGAAGCTCCTTTGTTCCCACCAAGATAGGGGCTCCCTGGACCCAGTGTGTCTCCCGCGAACGGCACATCAGAACTGTTCCCAAAAGATACCAGAGTAAAAGCAGCAATCTCTACTGTCAGTGGCCAGTAGCTTCCCTTATCCCCATCTCAAAGTGGCTGCTGGGGTACCTCAACCCTGTGGGCTGACTGGTCTTAGGGCTGCCTGGCTGCTCTGTCTCGGGGCCTCTAGAGTAGCTGCTTCTCCAAGGGGTCCCAATGTCAAGTACACCTTGTTCTTGGGCTCTAAACCACAGTCATGGAAAGCCTGGATCAGGCAGAGTCCATCCAGCCTCGCACATTTTTGTTGAATTCATTGCCTGATCAAAGTCAAGTGTCTCTGCAGCCTGTTGTCATGTTCAGAAACTCCTTGAACTGGATGGCACTGGGGCCCCACAAATGGTGATCATGTCTTTTTCTCCCCAACCTTGCCTTACTTTTTCTCCACTTGCTGCCAAAGAAATAAAAGCAACACACACACACACACACACACACACACACACACACACACACACACACACACAAATTAAAAGCAAAGTAAGAAATAAAGAAACTGGTCAAGGAGCACCCACCTCACCTACAGTAGTTCTCCTACCTATGTGGTTAGTTACAGGAAACCTGACACAGTATGGGGGATATCTGCCTCCCTCCTTTCCTCTGGATTCTTCTCTGGGCAGGGATCACAGTGCACCAGAGGAGCTTGTCCTCAAAATATCAGACTCTTAGGTCTGTGGCATGGCATTCATGGAGGGCACTAGAGGCTGTGTGAGGGAGTTCAGTGGGAGGGGTGTGTGGGTGTTTCTGCCTGTCTGTGGTGCTGCAGATTTCTCTATTAATCTGCAAGGCCTCCTAAGCAAGCGACCACGTCACATGCTTGAACTCACTCTCTCTCCTGAGTACGGGACCAAAGTTTGGATCAAAAGTAACCAGGTCCGCAGGCATCTGCACACTGTTGACTCATCCAGAAGCAGGGAGTCCAGCCAGATGTTTGATGGAATGGACTGGACTGGATGGACTCTTGTGTGAGGCCTTCAGCTACCTCTATCAATAGAGTCTAGGCACTCATGCATGCCTGGAAATGGGAGGGGTATTCCGGGTGGGTTTCACAGATGGCTCTCCTGGAGAAAGCACCACTTGCCATGTCAGATGGAGCATGGGGGATCACTGGAATGTGTTGGTTCATCAGTTAGTTCATCTTCTTTTTATTCTAGCACTTTCATATCCTTCTCCTTCTCCTTCTTTCTTTTTCTCTTTCTCTTCTTTTCTTTCTGCTGCTCCCCTTCCTCCTCCTGCATTTCCCCCTTCTTCTTTTTCTTCCTGTTTTTCCTTCTGCTTTTGCTTCTTTTTCACTTTCTCTTTTCACTTTTGGATCTGCGCAGGCATGTGTTCTAGGAAACCATTTTATATGCTGCTCCTTGGTAGTGAGGGATGTTTTAGTGCAACACTAGGCCTGGTGGAACTTCACTTTCATTCTTAAAGGAGCAGAGATGAAGGTCATAGGTTAAGTTACTCTAGTTTACCAAACAGCTGCCCATGTGTTGCTTTTAGATGAAATATCATGTTAAATGCACTGTTTACCTAGTACCACCTGACAAGCCTTATATCCCTTTCTCCTTGTGGATGTTCTAAGTGTGAAACTCTGAGCCACTAGGAGCCTCAGCAAGTTGTCTCCTGTGTCCTTCCTTGTCAGTCAAGCCTGTGAACACTCCACACTTGCGGGAGCCATGCAATCTGGAGAGAGCTAAAGGAAGGGCAAAGGCTGGCTGTCTCAACAGCATTCCTGTGGGGTCTCCTGCCTACTGGTTCTTGGTCCTAGGGTCCCCTGACTTTAGAGTTCCGTTTTGGCCCAGGTGACATTCCTTCCTGCTCTCCCTGTATGGTTTTGTTTCTTTTTCCTCCTTACTTTTTTCACATGGCAAAAGGCGGAGGCCCTCAGCTTGGAGGGGCTGGGTTATTGTTGTGATTAGTGTTTCTAGAGCCATGGTGCCATCAAGTGGAAACTGTTTCTGTAAATGGGAGGCAGCTGGGCAGAGTGCTGGGAAAATCCCAGCAATGCAAAAGAGATGGCTCCGTAGGGCTCGAAGACTGAAGCAGGACGAGAGAGGAACTTCACTCTGGCCTTTGGCTTGTGCTCATTCCCAGGATGGTGCCCTGGAACCACAGCTGTCTTTAGGGAAGCAGAGAGTTGGCCTGCCATGGGTTCCCCTGGCTGTCTCCAGGAACAGTGGGTCGTGAGCCGCTGCACACTCAGGACCCCGAAGCTCCTTTGTTTTTTGGGATGATAGGAGCTCCCTGGACCCAGCGTGGTTCCAACCAAGGGCACCCCAGAACTGCTCAGAAAGTGACCAGAGCAAATAGCTCCAGTCTTGGCCCTCAGTGGCCAGTGGCTTCTGTTGTTCCCATCTCAAAATGGCTGTGGGGCAGTTCTGCCTACTAGACAATCTGGTCTTCGTGCTGCTTGGTTGCTCTGTCTCATAGCCTCTTGAATAGTTGCTTCTCCAAGGGATCCTAATGTCAGGTATACTTTGTTCCCAGGCTCCAAACCCCAGTCAGGGAAACCCTGGCTCAGGCAGAGTCCACCCAGCCCCACATATTTTCGCTGATCTCTGTTTCTGGCTTAATGCAAGTGTCTCTGTATTCTGTTGTAATGTTCAGAACCAGCTTCTGCTGAATGGCACTGTGGCTCCACAAATGGTGATCACGTCTTTTCCTTCCCCCACCTTGCCTTTTGTTTCTCCATTTGCTGCCAATGGAACAAAGCAAACACACACACACACACACACAAACACACAGGCAAAGAAAGAACAGAATATACCAGCTAAGGAGCACCCACCTGACCTACCGCAGGGCTTCCCACCTATGTGGCCATTTTGGGGAAATCTGTAACAGCAGGGGGGATCTTTGCCCTCCTCCTTCCCTCTGAATTCTTCTCTGGGCAAGCGTCCCAGTGAACCAGAGGAGCCTGTCATTAGGGCTGTAAAACGGTGGGGGTAGGTGGCACTTTGGGCAGTGTGAAGGGTTTCAGTGAAAGTGGTTTGAAGGTTTGGGACTACCTATGTGGTGCAGCGATTCCCCTATGTATTTGCACAGGACTCCTAATGCTTGTGCCACACTTGCTTCTACACTCTCCCTCCTGGGAAAAGGGACCAAAGCTTGGATCAAAAGCAGCCAGGTCCAACAGATATCTGCACAATGTTGACCCATCTAGCAGCAGGGAGTCGAGCCAGATGTTTGTTGGGATGGGACTGTACCGGACGGACTCTTGTGTGAGGCCTTCAGCTACCTCTGTCACTAGAGCCCAGGCACTCATGAGTGCGCAGAAGTGGGAAGGGTATTCCCGGTTGGTTTACAAATGGCTCTCCTGGAGAGAGAGCCACTTGGCATGTTAGATGGAGCATGCATGCTCACTGGAACATTGTGGTTCACCAGTTAGTTCTTGTTATTCTAGTTCTTACTCCTCCTCCTCCTGCTCCTCTTCCTATTCCTCCTCCTGCTTCTTCTTCCTATTCCTCCTCCTGCTTCTTCTTCCTCTTCATTGTCTTGGTTTTCACCTTCTTTTCCTCTTCTTCTCCTGTTTTGTCTTCTTCCTCGTCTTTGTTCTTCATCTTATTATCTTTGTATTACCCTTCATTTTTACTTCTTTTTTTTCTTTTGTCTTCTTCTCCACCTCCTTCTCCTCCACCTTCATCTTCTGCTGCTGTTGCTGCTTCTTCTCCTTCTTCTCCTCCTCCGCCTCTTTCTTCTTCTTCTCCTCCTCCTTCTTCTTTTCCTTCTTCTTCTTCCTCTTCTTTCTACTTTCCTCTTCTTACTCTTTTCCTTGTATTTCTTGTTCTCCTCCTATGCCACCACCTCCTCCTTCTTTCTCTTCCTCCCTTCCTCCTCATTTCTTCTTTTTCTTGTTCTCCTTCGCTGCTGTCCTGTCTTCCTCCTCCTCCTTCTTTTTCTTCCTCTTATTCTTCTTTCTCTTTTTTCCTCTTTTCCTATTTCTTGTTCTCCTCCTACACTACCTCATCCTTCTCCTTCTTCTCTTTCTTTTTCTTCATCTTCTTCTTTCTCTTCCTCTTTTTCTTCTTTTCCTTATTCTCCTCCTCCACTGCCCCATCCTCCTCCTCCTCCTCATTTTCTTCTTCTTCCTCTTCCTCTTCTTTTTCTTTCATTTCTGCTCCTCCTCCTCCTCCTCCTGCTTTTTTCCTTCTTCATTTTCTTTCTGCTTTTGCTTCTGCTGGTTCTTCTCTTTCTCTTTTCACTTTCGGATCTGCACAGTCATGTGTTCTAAGAAACTGCTTCATCTGCTGCTCCTTGGTAATGGGGGATGTCCCAGTGCAGCACTAGGTCTGGAGGAAGCTTCACTTTTGTTCTTAAAGGAGCAGGGATGAAGGTCACCAGTTCAGTCCCTCTGGTTCACCAAAAAGCTGCCCACGTGTTACTTTTAAGTGAAATGTCATGTTAAATGCACCGTTTGCCCAGTACCTCATGACACGCTGTTATATCTCATTCTTTATGTGCATACTGTAAGTGTGAATCTCTGAACCCATAGGAGCCATGTCAAGTTTTTGCCTGACTCCTTTCATTTCAATCAAGCCATGTGAACACTACAGTGGCAGGAGCTATGCTGGAGAGAGCCAAAGAAAGGGAAAAGGCTGGTGACCTCAACAGCATTCCCACAGGGTCTCCCGCCTACCGGTTCTTGGTCTTAGATTCCCCTAACTGAGGTTAGTAGCCCACCTCAGCCCAGGTGGATGATTCCTTTCTCTTCTTCCTGTCTGTTTTTGTTTCTTTTTCCTCTTTACTATTTTTACATGACAAAAGGCGGAGGCACTCGGCGTGGAGGGGAAGAGTTATGGCTGTAGTTGGCATTTGTGGAGCCATACTGTCATAAAGCGGAAAATGGTTCAGAAAACGGGAGGCAGCTGAACCCAAGTGCTGGGGAAAGCCCAGGAGTGCAAAAGAGTTGGTGGCATGGGACACAAAGACTGAAGCAGGACTAGAGAGAAACTTCTGGCTGGCCCTTGGCCTGGGCTCATTCCCAGCATGGCGCCCTGGTGATACAGCTGTCTGTAAGGAAAGGCAGGCAGGCCGGCCCGCCATGGGTTCCCCTGGCTGTCTCCAGGAACAGCGGGTCATGAGTCACCCCACAATCAGCACCCGGAAGCTCTTTTGTTCCCTGACAAGATAGGGGCTCCCTGGACCCAGCGTGGCTCCACCCAAGGGCACCTCAGAACTGTTCACAAAAGAGACCAGCGTAAACAGCCCCATGCTCTGTCGTTAGTGGCCAGTGGCTTCCCTTATGCCCATCTCAAAATGGCTGCCGGGGAAGTTCCGCCCTGTGGGCTGACTGGTCTTGGGGCTGCCTGGCTGCTCTGTCACGGAGTCTTTAGAGTAGCTGCTTCTCCAAGGGGTCTCAATGTCAGGTACACTTTGTTTTCAGGCTCTAAAACCCAGTCATGGTAAGCCTGCCTCAGGCAAAGTCCACCCAGACCCACACATTCTCGCTGATCTCAGTGTCTTGCCTAAATCAAGCATCTCTGCAGCCTGTTGTCATGTTCAGAAACACCTTCCACTGGATGGCACTGTGGCTCTATGAATGGCGTTCAAGTCTTTTCCTCCCCCACCTTGCCTTAGTGTTTCTGCATTTGCTGCCAAAGGAACAAAAGAAATGCACAGAAGAAAAAAAAAAAAAAAACAATAACAGCAAAATAAGAAAGAAAGAAACTGGCCAAGTAGCACCCCCCTAACCTATAGCAGTGCTCCTACCTACATGGTTACTTTGGGGAAAACTGCCACAGTAGGGGGGATCTCTGCCTCCCTCCCTTCCTCTGGATTCTTTACTGATCAGGGATCCCAGTTAACCAGAGAAGACTGTCCTCAAGAAATCAGACTCTTAGGTTTGTGGCATGGTGGTCATGGTTGGCACTGGAAGCTGTGTGAGGGAGTTCAGCGGGAAAGTTTGGTGGGTGTATGGGTGTGTGGGCCTGTATGTGGTACTGCAGGCTCCTCTATGAATCTACAAGTCCTCCTAAGCAAGACACCAGGCCACATGCTTGTACCCACCACACTTGTCCCTAGGCAGCACTTTTCCTCCTGAGGAAGAGCCCAAAGTTTGGATCAAAAGCAACCAGGTCCAAGAGGCATCTGCACATTGATGACTCATCCAACAGCAGGGAGTCAGGTCAGATGTTTGTTGGAATGGGACAGGACTGCACAGACTTGTGTGAGGCCTTCAGCTACCTCTAGAGCTGAAGACCTCACACAAGTCTGTGCAGTCCTGTCCCATTAGAGCCTAGGCACTCATTTGTGCCCAGAAGTGGGAGGGGTGTTCTGGGTGGGTTTCACAGATGGCTCTCCTAGAGAGAGAGCCACTTGCCATGTTAGATGAAACTTGGGTGCTCACTGGAATGTGGTGGTTCACCAGTTAGTTTGTCTTCTTTTTATTCTAGCTCTTCTTTCTCCTCCTCCTTCTACTTCTTCTTCTTCTTCTTCTTCCTATTCTTCTTCCTTTTCTTCTTTTCTTTCTGCTCCTCCTACTCTTCCTGCTGCTTTTTACCTGTTTTTGTTTTTCTTCCTGCATTTGCTTCTGCTCGTGCTTCTTTTTCACTTTCTTTTTTCACTTTCACATCTGCACCCACATGTGTTCTAGGAAACTGTCTCATCTGCTGCTCCTTAGTAGTGGGGGATGTTTCAGTGCAACATTAGGCCTGGTGGAACCTCACTTTCATTCTTAAAGGAGCAGAGATAAAAGTCACCAGTTGAGTCCCTCTAGTTTATAAAAAAATTTCCCATATGTTCCTTTTAGGTGAAACGTCAGGGTAATTGCACCATTTATGCAGTACCTCATGACACACCATATAGCCAATTCTTCTTGTGGATACTCTAAGTGTGAAACTCTGAGCCACTAGGAGCCTCGGCAAGTTATGGCCTGTTTCCTTTCATGTCAGTCAAGCCTGTGAACACTCCACACTAGTGGGAGCCATGCAATCTGGGGAGAGCTAAAGGAAGGGCAAAAGCTGGTTGTCTCAACAGCATTCCCGCAGGTTCTCCTGCTTTCTGGTTCTTGGTCCTAGGGTCCCCTGAGTTTAATGGATCCTTTTGGCCCAGGTGGCTGATTCCTTTCTCTTCTTCCTGTCTGTTTTTGTTTCTTTTTCCTCTTTACCTTTTTCACATAGCAAAAGGTGGAGTCCCTCCTGTTGGAGGGGCTGAGTTATGCTTGTGGTTGGCATTTGTAGAGCCATACTGCCGTCATGCGGAAACTGTTTTTGGAAATGGGAGTCAGCTGGACACAAGTGCTGGGAAAAACCCAGGAGCCAAAAGAGATGGCCACGTGGAGCTCGAAGACTTTAAGCAGGATGAGAGAGGAATTTCTGGCTTGCCTTTGGCCTGGGCTCATTTCCAGGATCGCACCCTGGTACCACAGTTGTCTTTATGGAAAATCAGGCAGGTCGGCCCACCATGGGTTCCCCTGGCTGTCTCCAGGAACAGCGGGTTGTGAGCCACCCGACACTTGGCACCCCAAACTCCTTTGTTCTACGGGAGAATAGGGACTCCCTGAACCCAGTGTGACTACAGCCAAGGGTATCCTGGAACTGCTCAAAAAGTGACAAGAGCAAATGGCTTCTGTCTGAACCCTCAGGTGCCAGTGGCTTCTTTTGTGCCCATCTCAAAATGGCTATTGGGGCAGCTCCACCTTCTGGGCTCACTGGTCTTGGGGCTGCCTGGCTGCTCTGTCTTGGGGCCTATTGAATAGCTGCTTCTGCAAGGATCACAATGTCACGTACACTTTATTCTCCGGCTCCAAACCCCAGTCAGGGAAACCCTGGCTCAGGCAAAGTCCACCCAGCCCCGCATATTTTTGCTGATCTCTGTTCCTGGCTTGAGGCAAGTGTCCCTGTAGTCTGTGGTAATGTTCAGAAACAGCTTCCTTTGGATGGCACTTGTTCTCCACAAATGACAATTACGTCTTTTCCTTCCACCACCTTGCCTTTTGTTTCTCCATTTGCTGCCAATGGAACAAAGCACACACACACACACACACACACACGCGTGCACACACACACACACACAAAGAAAGAAAGAAAGAAACCAGCCAAGAAACACCCACCTGACCTATGGCAGTGCTCCCCACCTATGTGGGCACTTTAAGGAAATCTTTGCAGGGGGATCTCTGCCTTCCTCCTTCCCTCTGGATTATTCTCTGAATAGAGGTCCCAGTGAACCAGAGGATTCTATCCTTAAGAAACCACACCACTAGGGCTGTGGCACGGTGGAGTAGGTGGCACTGATGGCAGTGTGAGAAGGTTCAGTGAAAGTTGTTTGAGGGTGTGGGCCTGCCTACATGGCGGAGCGATTCCTCTATGTATCTGCACTGGCCTCCTAATCAAGAAATCAGGCTCCATGGTTGTGAGCACCACATTTGTTTCTAGGCAGCACTCTCCCTCCTGGGCAAGGGACCAAAGTTTGGATCAAAAGCAGCCAAGTCCAATAGGCATCTGCGTATTGTTGACCCATTGAACAGCAGGGAGTCTGGCCAGATGTTTCTTGGGATGGGACTGGACCAGACGAACTCTTGTGCCAGGCCTTCAGCTACTTCTATCACTAGATCCCAGGCACTCATGCGTGCCCAGAAGTGAGGGGGCATTCTGGATGGGTTTCGCAGATGGCTCTCCTGGAGAGAGAGCCACTTGCCATGTCAGATGGAGAATGGGTGGTCACTGGAACGTGATGGTTCACTAGGTATTTCATTCTTCTTCTCCTTCTTCTTCTTGTTCTCTCTTCTTCTTCTTCTTCCTCCTCCTCCTCCTTCTCCTCCTCCTCCTCCTCTTCTTCTTCTTCTTCTTCTTCTTGTTCTTCTTCTTCTTTCTTCCTCTTCTCCTTCTCCTTCTTCTTCTTCCTCTTCTTCTCCTGCCTCTTCTCCTCCTCTTATTCCTTGTCCTCCTCCTCTTCTTCTTTCCTTTCTTTTCTTTCTTTTATTCCTCCTCCTCCTTCTCTTTTTGTCTCTTGTTCTTTTTCTTCCTACATTTGCTTCTGCTTGTGTTTCTCCTTCTCTTCTTTCCACTTTCAGATCTGGGTGGACAAATGTTCTAGGAGGCTGCTTCTTCTTCCGCTCCTTGGTAATGTGGGATGTCCCACTGCAGCACTAGGCCTGGAGAAACTTCTCTTTTGTTCTTAAAAATGCAGAGATGAAGTTAATCGGTTTATTCCCTCTGGTCCACCAAAAAGCTGTCCACCTGTTACTTTCAAGTAAAATGTCAGAGTAAACGCAGCATTTACCCAGTACCTCATGGAACGCCGTTATATCTGGTTCTCTTTGTAGATGCTCTAAGTGTGAAACTCCGAGCCAGTAGGAGCCTCGGCAAGTTGTCCCCATTCTCCTTTCATTTCAGTCAAGCCATGGGAACACATCAATCTGAATTTCAGTGTGTACAGGCAGGCTGTCTCTGCCAAGTGCCCATTTGCTCACTCTCACTCACATAGGCAGGCATCCACAGACCACAGACACAAACACAGTCACATATGCACACAGTCACAAGGCACCCTCACAACCAGAAAAAAGATCACAAACACATGCACACTGAGACACATGCACATGCACACACAAACTCACAT
Organism: Sapajus apella; assembly: GCF_009761245.1. Taxonomy (NCBI): domain Eukaryota; kingdom Metazoa; phylum Chordata; class Mammalia; order Primates; family Cebidae; genus Sapajus; species Sapajus apella. Next base: position 1,023,661 of record NW_022437094.1, read on the forward strand.
GCTTACACACTACAATGCAAACACACACACACACACACACACATACACACACATAAGCTGACACTGACACAGGGTTGTGGGCCCTAGCATTATCCCACACAGACACAGACACAGACACACACACACACACCGCCACAGGCACATGACTGCCCACAATCTCTCCCACAAAAGCTCTCAATGTGCAAGGGGAAAAGGGGGACAGCGAGCATTTTTGGCTCCAGGCCTGGGTAATCATGTTATTTCTTGGGCAACTAGGGCCTTTTCCTGAGAATGAATGTGGGAAGTCTGTTATCAGATAGGCCAAGGCAGCAGGTGGGGAACGAGCATCCTGGGTCAAGCTGCTTAAAAAGAGACCCCACTTTGAGGTAGGGACAGAGAAAGTACCCTTGAGAACCGTGGTCCTGTGTGATGCCATGAAAATCTGTGGTGTGTGGTGGGCTTCCCTCGCCACCCTGAGCCACCTTCTTCCCAGCCCCGCCTGTGTGAAAGCCAAGACAGCCTGAGCAGAGTCAGACTTCAGTGAGCTGCTCAGTGTCCCCTGTGAGGGAGACACCTGTCTCAGGCCATGCAACTTCCTTTTGAGTCATTAACCTTTTCTGGTGAACTCCCTGTGGCATCCCTAGGTGGTAAACTCTATGTGCAGCTCCAGGCTTTGGGAGGACTCCCACTCCTGTAGGAAAACCTTGTGTAAGCCAGATTGGTGGCCAACGCCTTGTACTGGAGCTTCAGCCCTATCATCCCAGCCCTCTGGTTGTTACTCCGTGGCCATAATTCTGTGTCCTTTGTCTTTTATTCTCTGCAATGGTGGGAGCCATGCAATCTGGTGAGAGCCAAAGGATGGACAAAGCCTGGTTGCCTCAACAGCATTCTGGCAGGTTCTCTGGCCTACTGCTTCTTGGCCCTAGTGTCCCCTGAATTTGGTGGTCAACCTGGGCCCAGGTGGCTGATCTCCTTCTCTTCTCCTTGTCTGTTTCCGTTTATTTTTCCTCTATAGTTTTTTCACATGGCAAAAGGCGGAGGCGCTCAGCTTCGAGGGCCAAGGTTGAGGTTGTAGATGGCGTTTGCGGAGCCATACTGCCATCAAGCGGAATGTGTTTCTGAAAACAGGAGGTAACTGGTTACAAGTGCTGGGGAAAGCACCTGAGCACAAAAGAGATGGCGACGTGGCGCTAGAAGACTGAAGCAGGATGACAGAGGTACTCCTGGCTGGCCCTTGGCCTGGGCTCATTCCCCATCTTTAACGAAGGGCAGGCAAGTCAGCCCACCATGGGTTCCCCTGGCTGTCTCCAGAAACAGACGGTATCGTGAGTCGGCCCACACTCAGCACCCCGAAGCTTCTTCATACCCCGGGAGGATAGGGTTTCTCCAGACACAGGGTGGTCTCAGCCAAGGACACCCCGGAACTGCTCACTAAAGAGTCCAGAGTAAACGTTCAGTGTCGCTGTCAGTTGCCAGTGGCTTCCATTATGCCCATCTCAAAATGGCTGCCGGGGCAGCTCCGCCCCCTTGGCTGGCTGGTCTTGGGGCTGCCTGGCTGCTCTGTCTCAGGGCCTTTAGAGTGGCTGCCTCCCCAAGGGGTCACAATAGCAAGTACACTTTGTTTTCAGGCTCTAAACCCGAGTCGGGGAAACTCTCTTCTACCCAGCCTGTCATATCCTCTCTGATTTCTGTACCTGGCCTAAGGCAAGTGTCTCTGAAGCCTGTTGTCATGTTCAGAAACCACTTCCGCTGGATGGCACTGTGGCTCCAAAAATGGTGGTCAGGTCTTTCCTTCCCCCACTTTGCCTTTGTCTTTCTTTATTGGCAGCCAGTGGAAGAAAACCGACACACACATATAAAAACTAAAGCAAATAAAGAAAGGAAGAAAGAAAGAAAGAGAGAGAGAGAAAGAGAAAGAAAGAAAGGAGGGAGGGAGGGAGGGAGGGAAAGAAGGAAGGAAGGAAGGAAGAAGGAGGGAAAGAGGAAAAAAGAAATCGGCCAAGGATCACCCACCCCACCACTTAGGTGGTCACTTTGGGGAAGCCTGTGGCAGTAGGGGAGATCTCTGCCTCTTTACTTCCCTCAGGTTACTTCTCTGGGCAGGAGTATCAGTAAACCAGAAATCCTACCCTCCAGATATGACACTGTTAGGGCTGTGGCACTCTGGGAGTAGGTGACACTGGGTGAATGTGAGAGGGTTCCCTGGGAGGGGTATGTTGGTGTGTGAGTGTGTGGCTCTGCGTGCATGGCACTGCAGGTTCCTCTATGAATCCTCACAGGTCTCCTAAGCAAGTGACAAGGCCACATGCTTGTGTGCATTTGTCCCTAGGCAGTACTCTCCCTCACGGTGAAGAAACCAAAGTTTGGATCAAAAGCAACCAAGTCCAAAAGGTACCTGCACATTGTTGACCCATCCAGCAGCATGGAGTCAAGCCAGATGATTCTTAGGATGGGACTGGACAAGACGGACTGTCACAGGAGCCCAGGCACTCATCCATGCCCAGGAGTGGGAGGGGTATTCTGGATGAGTTTCACAGATGACTCTCCTGGAGAGAGAGCCACTTGGCATGTCTGATGGAGCATGCATGCTCACTGGAACGTGGTGGTTTACCAGTTAGTTGCCCTGATGTGGTGGTCATTCTGCCAAAATGCATGGGTAGCTTGACCACCGACCATGCTCACTATTGCCTGGGCCCTGTCTGTGTTCCTGTGCTGGGTGTGGAAGTGGAGGTTGATCCTGCAGTGTTTTGGGGATGGTGAGGGGCTTTATCTTGGTTTGACAGAGGGCTCTCTGGGCTCCTCAGGCTAAACTCTGGTGCTTGCCAGATATTCAACCAAGGAAATGAATGAGATGGTGGAGGACACATTATGCGGCCCCTTTAGGGTCTCCAATCAGACATAAGAAACCCTGACGTGGGTCATCACACGAAGCTCTTGTTGGGATACAAAGCCATTACTGCGTTGCTCCAAAGGTTACATATGCTACCCATGCTGCTCGGTGACTGGAGAGCAGCACAAAACACAGGGCTGTCAGTATATTGCCAATGTTTTCTGGTTTTGCTGGTTACAAGTTTTCCTGGATGTGCAGGCCACACTGGGTATGGGCAGAGCTTCACAGGACAGAAAATTTACCCCGCGGCTCATGATTCCCACACTCATGTGTGTGTGAAGAACTCTCACAAGAGTAATGCCCATCCCATACGTGGGGCTGTACTCTCAGGGTATTCCGGGAAGAAGACCAAGTAAGCATGGAACAGGAGTCACCCCCTTTCTGTCACTTGTCCACAAATGCGGACGTTTTCCTTATATGTAGGTAGTATCCACCACAGGGTACCTGCGGCCCTGCCCAGGAAAAACTCCCGAAGAGAAGAATGCGGGAAGGTCTGGTCTGCGTCTTTAAGGGTGGCTTTGACTCTGAGTGTCAGATGTCCTTGTTTTTGACATTTAACTCCCATCACGTCTCAACTTTTTCCTATCTTCATATATGCTTTTGTAAGTTCTAAGGCACATACATCAATCCTTACGCATACTCACAAACATCTGCCCAGACACCTTCATTCACACCTGTGTGACCTGCTGTTGGCAACTCTGAATGGGCAGTTTTTCAGGTTTCCGGTTCCTTCTTGTTCATCTTTCTTGCAGCTTTCTGTCTGGTTTTCCAATATTTGCTGTTGGATTGTGCATGTTGGGTTGGGGTAAGGGTAGTGGGAAGCAGGGCAGTCTCTGGCCCAACAGGCCTCTGTGCAGATGTGGCACAAACCCGGGCTTAAGGGGCTGATGCTCCTTCCTGGTCGGTGCCTCTTTCGCCATGACAAGAAGGTCCTTGGTGGTGTGTACTTTATGTGGGACGTCACTGGTGGTTCCTTGCCACTCATTGTTTATGTCAGCATGCATTTAGCCTCCCCTGAAATAGATCCTTTAGGACAGCTACAGTGGCATGAATCTTCAATGTTTTGTTCTTGTTATTCTTCTTCCTCTTTCTCCTCCTACTCCTCTTCTTTCCTTCTTCTTCTTTTCCTACTCATCTTACCTCACCTCGTCCTGCCCTTCTGCTTCTTCTGTTTCTACCTCTGTTCTGCTTTTCATTCTGCTTCTTATTCTTCTGCTTCATCTTCTTTTTATTCTTGTTCTTGTTGCTGTTTCTTCTTCATTATCTTGGTCTTCTCCTTCTTCTTCTTTTCTTCTTTTTCTCTTTTCCACTCCTCCTCCCCATCTGGATGTGCAGGCGACACTGCGAATGGAAAGATTTTCACAGAACAGAAAATTTACCCCACGGGTTTTGGGGTAAAATTTTGCTGGCTTCTCCTCTCTTCCTCCTTTCGGCTGGCTTCTTCCTCTCCTACTCCTCCTCCTCTACTTTCTCCTCCTCCTACTTCCTCTTGCTCTTCTTCCCTTTCTTTTCTTTCTTCCTCTTCCTCCTCCTCCTCATCTTTTTTTGAGACTTGTACTTTTTCTTTTTGCTTTTGCCTCTGCTCGTACTTCTCCTCTTCTCCTTTTCACTTTCGGATCTGGGCAGGCAAGTGTTCTAGGAGACTGCTTCTTTTTCTGCTCCTTGGTAATGGAGGATGTCCTATTGCAACACCAGACATCGGAAAAACTTCAATTTTCTTCTTAAAAAAGCAGTGATAAAGGTCAGCAGTTTATTCCCTCTGGTCCACCAAAAAGCTGCCTACGTGTTACTTTTAAGTGAAATGTCATCATAAGCGCACTGTTTACCCAGTACTTCATGGATCGCCGTTACATCCTGTTTTCCTTGTAGATGCTCTAATTGTGAAATCCTGAACCTGTAGGAGCCTTGGCAAGTTGTCCCCTTTCTCCTTTCATTTCAGTCAAGCCATGAAAACACAGCAATGTGGATTTCAGTGTGTACAGGCAGGCTGTCTGTGCCATGTGCCCATTTGCCCACTCTCACTCACAAAGCCAGGCACCCGCAGACCACAGCCTCAATCAGATATGCATGCAGTCACAGGGACTCTCTCAACAAGAAATGAAATAAAAAACAAACACACACTGAGACACATGCATAAGCAGACACAAAGTCACATGCTTACATATTCCTACGCAAACACACACACACACACACACACAAGTAAGCTCACAGGTGGTGTGTGGGCCAAAGCATTATCCCACACAGACACAACCACACTGACACAGGCACAAGATCACCCACAATCTCTCCCACACAAGCTCCCAATGTGCAAAGGAAAAGAGGAGACAGTGAGCATTTCTGGCTCCAGGCCTGGGCGATCATGTTATTTCTCGGGCAACTAGGATCTTTTCCTGAGAATGAATGTGGGAAGTCTGTTATTAGATAGGCCCAGGCAGCAGGTGTGGAACGAGCATCCTGGGTCTAGCTGCTTAAAAAGAGACCCCACTTTTTGTTAGGGACAGAGGAAGTCCCCTTGGGAGCCTCCGTCTTGTGTGATGCCATGAGAATCTGTGGTGTGTGGTGGGCTTTCCCCGCCTCCCTGAACCACCCTCCTTTCACCCCACCTGAGTGAAAGCCAAGACAGCCTGAGCAGAGTCAGGCTTGAGTGAGCTGTTCAGTGTCCCCTGTGATAGGGACTCCTGTCTCAGGCACTGTGACTTTCTGTTGAGTTCAGCCTTTTCTGGTGATCTCCATGTGGCATTCCGAGGTGGTAAACTCCATGTGCAGCTCCAGGCTTTGGGAGGACCCCCACTCCTGTAGCAAAACCTTGTGTAAACCAGCTTTGTGACCAACGCCTTGTACTGGAGCTACAGCTCTATCATCCCAGTCCTCTGGTTGTTCCTCAGTGGCCATAATCATGTGTCCTTTGTCTTTTATTCTCTGCAATGGTGGGAGCCATGCAATCTGGTGAGAGCCAAAGGATAGACAAAGCCTGGTTGCCTAAACAGCATTCTGGCAGGTTCTCTGGCCTACTGATGGTTCTAGTGTCCTCTGAATTTGGTGGTCAACCTGTGCCCAGGTGGCTGATTCCTTTCTCTTCTCCCTGTATGTTTTTGTTTATTTTTCCTCTATAGTTTTTTCACATGGCAAAAGGCGGAGGCGCTCAGCTTCGAGGGCCAAGGTTGAGGTTGTAGATGGCGTTTGCGGATCCATACTGCCATCAAGCGGAATGTGTTTCTGAAAACAGGAGGTAACTGGTTACAAGTGCTGGGGAAAGCACCGAGCACAAAAGAGATGGCGGTGTGGCGCTAGAAGACTGAAGCAGGGTGACAGAGGAACTCCTGGCTGGCCCTTGGCCTGGGCTCATTCCCCGTCTTTAAGGAAGGACAGGCAAGTCAGCCCACCTTGGGTTCCCCTGGCTGTCTCCAGAAACAGACGGTATCAGGAGTCGGTCCACACACAGCACCCCGAAACCTCCTTTGTACCCCGGGAGGATACGGATTCTCTAGTCACAGGGTGGCCTCAGCCAAGGACACCCCAGAACTGCTCAATAAAGAGTCCAGAGTAAACGTCTTCAGTGTCGCTGTCAGTTGCCAGTGGCTTCCATTATGCCCATCTCAAAATGGCTGCCGGGGCAGCTCCGCCCCCTTGGCTGGCTGGTCTTGGGGCTGCCTGGCTGCTCTGTCTCAGGGCCTTTAGGGTGGCTGCCTCTCCAAGGGGTAGCAATAGCAAGTACACTTTGTTTTCGAGCTGTAAACCCTACTCGGGGAAACTCTCTTCTACCCAGCCTGGCATATGCTCTCTGATTTCTGTCCCTGGCCCAAGGCAAGTGTCTCTGCAGCCTGTTGTCATGTTCAGAAACAACTTCCGCTGGATGGCACTGTGGCTCCACAAATGGTGATCACATCTTTTCCTTCCCCCACCTTGCCTTTGTCTCTCTTTATTGGCAGCCAGTGGAAGAAAACCTACACACACAAATAAAAAGTAAAGCAAAGAAAAAGAAAGGAAGAAGAAAAGAAAGAAAGAGAGAGAGAGAGAAGGAAAGAAAGAAAAAGGAAGAAAGAAAGAAAGAAAGAAAGAAAGAAAGAAAAGAAAAGAAAAGAAAGAAAGAAAGAAAGAAAGAAAGGGAAGAAAGAAAGAAAGAAAGGGAAGAAAGAGGGAAGGAGGGAAAGAAGGGAAAAAGAAATCGGCCAAGGATCACCCACCTCACCTACTACAGGGTTCCCACTTAGGTGGTCAATTTGGGGAAATCTGCAGCAGTAGGGGGGATCTCTGCCTCTCTCCTTGCCTCAGGGGAAGGAGTATCAGTAAACCAGAAATCCTACCGTGAAGATATTACACTGTTAGCACTGCAGCACGCTGAGTGTATGTGTCACTGGGGCAATGTGAGAGGGTTCAGTGGGAGGGGTATGTTGGTGTGTGGGTGTGTGGCTCTGCGTACATGGCACTGCAGGCTCCTCTATGAATCTGCACAGGTCTCCTAAGGAAGTGACAAGACCACATGCTTGTGTGCACTTGTCCCTAGGCAGTACTCTCCCTCATGGGGAAGAAACCAAAGTTTGGATCAAAAGCAACCAAGTCCAAAAGGTATCTGCACATTGTTGATCCATCCAGCAGCAGGGAGTCAGGCCAGATGTTTCTTGGGATGGGACTGGACAGGATGGACTGTTGTCCGAGGCCTTCAGCTACCTCTCTCACAGGAGCCCAGGCACTCATCCATGCCCAGGAGTGGGAGGGGTATTCTGGATGAGTTTCACAGATGACTCTCCTGGAGAGAGAGCCACTTGGCATGTCTGATGAAGGTTGCATGCTCACTGGAACGTGATGGTTCACCAGTTAGTTGCCCTGATGTGGTGGTCATTCTGCCAAAATGCATGGGTAGCTTGACCACCGACCATGCTCACTATTGCCTGGGCCCTGTCTGTGTTCCTGTGCTGGGTGTGGAAGTGGAGGTTGATCCTGCAGTGTTTTGGGGATGGTGAGGGGCTTTATCTTGGTTTGATAGAGGGCTCTCTGGGCTCCTCAGGCTAAACTCTGGTGCTTGCCAGATATTCAACCAAGGAAATGAATGAGATGGTGGAGGACACATTATGCGGCCCCTTTAGGGTCTCCAATCAGACATAAGAAACCCTGACGTGGGTCATCACACGAAGCTCTTGTTGGGATACAAAGCCATTACTGCGTTGCTCCAAAGGTTACATATGCTACCCATGCTGCTCGGTGACTGGAGAGCAGCACAAAACACAGGGCTGTCAGTATCCTTATACGTAGGTAGTATCCACCACAGGGCACCGCTGGCCCTGCCGAGGAAAAACTCCCGAAGAGAAGAATGCGGGAAGATCTGGCCTGCGTCTTTAAGGGTGGCTTTGACTCTGAGTGTCAGATGTCCTTGTTTTTGACATTTAACTCCCATCACGTCTCAACTTTTTCCTATCTTCATATATGCTTTTGTAAGTTCTCAGGCACATACATCGATCCTTACGCATACTCACAAACATCTGCCCAGACACCTTCATTCACACCTGTGTGGCGTGGTGTTGGCAACTCAGAATGGGCCGTTTTTCAGGTTTCCGGTTCCTTCTTGTTCATCTTTCTTGCAGCTTTCTGTCTGGGTTTCCAATATTTGCTGTTGGATTGTGCATGTTGGGTTGGGGTAACTGTAGCAGGAAGCAGGGCAGTCTCTGGCCCACCAGGCCTCTGTGCAGATGTGGCACAAACCTGGGCTTAAGGGCTGATGCTTCTTCCTGGTCAGCGCCTCTTTCTTTGTGACAAGAAGATCCTTGGTGTTGTGTACTTTTTGTGGAATGTCACTGGTGGCTCCTTGTTACTCATTGTTTATGTCAGCATGCATTTAGCCCACCCTCCCAGAAGTAGATTCTTTAGGACAGCTACAGTGGCATGAATCTTCAATGTTTTGTTCTCGTTCTTCTTCTTCCTCTTTCTCCTCCTACTCCTCTTCTTTCCTTCTTCTTCTTTTCCTACTCATCTTGCCCCAGCTCCTCCTCCCCTTCTTCTGCTTCTTCTGTTTCTACCTCTGCTCTGCTTTTCATTCTGCTTCTCATTCTTCTGCTTCATCTTCTTTTTATTCTTGTTCTTGTTGTTGTTTCTTCTTCATTATGTTTGTCTTCTCCTTCTTCTTCTTTTTCTCTTTTCTGTTCCTCCTCTCCATCTGGATGTGCAGGCCACACTGCAAATGGACAGATCTTCACAGAGCAGAAAATTTGCCCGACGGGTTATGGGGTAAAATTTTGCTGGCTTCTCCTCTCTTCCTCCTTTTTGCTGGATTCTTCCTCTCCTCTTCTTCCTCCTCCTCCTCTTTCTTCTCCTCCTCCTGCTTCCTCTAGCTCTTCTTCCCTTTCTTTTCTTTCTTCCTCTTCCTCCTCCTCCTCCTCTTTTTTTGACACTTGTTCTTTTTCTTTCTGCTTCTGCTTCTGCTTATGCTTATGCTTCTCCTCTTCTCCTTTTCACTTTCGGATCTGGGTGGGCAAGTGTTCTAGGAGACTGCTCCTTCTTCTGCTTCTTGGTAATGGAGGATGTCCTATTACAGCACCAAATATGGGAAAAACTTCTTAAAAAAGGAGTGATGAGATCTCTGTCGAGCCCCGGACGTGGGTCTCTGTTCCGCAGGATGGGGTTTGTTAAAGTTGTTAAGAATAAGGCCTACTTTAAGAGATACCAAGTGAAATTTAGAAGACGACAAGAAGGTAAAACTGATTACTATGCTCGGAAACACTTGGTGATACAGGGTAAAAATAAATACAACACACCAAAATACAGGATGATAGTTTGTGTAACAAACAGAGATATCATTTGTCAGATTGCTTATGCCTGTATAGAGGGGGATATGATAGTCTGCGCAGCATATGCACACGAACTGCCAAAATATGGTGTGAAGGTTGGCCTGGCAAATTACGCTGCAGGGTATTGTACTGGCCTGCTGCTGGCCTGCAGGCTTCTCAATAGGTTTGGCATGGACAAGATCCATGAAGGCCAAATGGAGGTGACTGGTGATGAATACAATGTGGAAAGCATTGATGATCAGCCAGGTGCCTTTACCTGCTATTTGGATGCAGGCCTTGCCAGAGCTACCGCTGGCAATAAAGTTTTTGGTGCCCTGAAGGGAGCTGTGGATGGAGGCTTGTCTATCCCTCATAGTACCAAGCAATTCCCTGGTTATGATTCTGAAAGCAAGGAATTTAATGCAGAAGTGCACCGGAAGCACATCATGGGCCAAAATGTTGCAGATTACATGCACTACTTAATGGAAGAAGATGAAGACGTGTACAAGAAACAGTTCTCTCAATATATAAAGAACAGCGTAACTCCAGACATGATGGAGGAGATGTATAAGAAATCTCATGCTGCTATACGAGAGAATCCAGTCTATGAAAAGTATCTCAAAATAATAAAAGCTATTTACGACAAACCCACAGCCAATATCATACTGAATGGGCAAAAACTGGAAGCATTCCCCTTGAAATCTGGCACTGGACAAGGATGCCCTCTCTCACCACTCCTATTCAATATAGTACTAGAAGTTCTAGCCAGAGCAATCAGTCAAGAAAAAGAAAAAAGTGTATTCAAATAGGAAAGGAGGAAGCCAAATTGTCTCTATTTGCAGATGACATGATTGTATATCTAGAATGCCCCATCGTCTCAGCCCAAAAGCTCCTGAAACTGATAAGCAATTTCAGCAAAGTCTCAGGATACAAAATCAACGTGCGAAAATCACATGCATTCCTATACACCAATAACAGACTTAAAGAGAGCCAAATCAAGAACAAACTTCCATTCACAATTGCCACAAAGAGAATAAAATACCTAGGAATACAACTAACAAGGAACATAAAGGACCTCTTCAAGGAGAACTACAAGCCACTGCTCAATGAAATAAGAGAGGACACAAACAGATGGAGAAACATTCCATGTTCATGGTTAGGAAGAATCAATACCGTGAAAATGGCCATACTGCCCAAAGTAATTTGCACATTCAATGCTATCCCCATCAAGCTACCCATGACCTTCTTCACGGAACTGGAAAAAACCACCTCAAACTTCATATGGAACCAAAAGAGAGCCCACAAAGCCAAGTCAATTCTAAGCAAAAAGAACAAAGCGGGAGGCATCACATTACTGGACTTCAAACTATACTACAAGGCTACAGTAATGAAAACAGCATGGTACTGTTACCAAAACAGAGATATAGACCAATGGAACAGAACAGAGGTCTTGGAGGCAACACAACATATCTACAACCATCCGATCTTTGAGAAACCAGACAAAAACAAGCAATGGGGAAAGGATTCCCTGTTCAATAAATGGTGTTGGGAAAGCTGGCTAGCCATGGGCAGAAAGCAGAAACTGGACCCCTTCCTGACACCTTACACTAAAATTAACTCCAGGTGGATTAAAGACTTAAACATAAGACCTAACACCATAAAAACCCTAGAAGGAAATCTAGGCAAAACCATTCAGGACATAGGTGTAGGCAAGGACTTCATGACCAAAACACCAAAAGCATTGACAACAAAAGCCAAAATAGACAAATGGGACCTGATCAAACTCCACAGCTTCTGCACGGCAAAAGAAACAGTCATTAGAGTGAATCGGCAACCAGCACAATGGGAAAAAATTTTTGCAGTTTACCCATCTGACAAAGGGCTGATATCCAGAATTTACAAAGAACGAAAACAGATTTACAAGAAAAAAACTAACAAGCCCATTCAAAAGTGGGCAAAGGATATGAACAGGTACTTTACAAAAGAAGACATACATGAAGCCAACAAACATATGAAAAAATGCTCATCATCACTGGTCATCAGAGAAATGCAAATCAAAACAACATTGAGATACCATCTCACACCAGTTAGAATGGCGATCATTAAAAAATCTGGAGACAACAGATGCTGGAGAGGATGTGGAGAAATAGGAACACTTTTACACTGTTGGTGGGAGTGTAAACTAGTTCAACCATTGTGGAAGACAGTGTGGCGATTCCTCAAGGACCTAGGAATAGAAATTCCATTTGATCCAAAAATCCCATTACTGGGTATATATCCGAAGGATTATAAATCGTTCTACTATAAGGACACGTGCACACGAATGTTCATTGCAGCCCTGTTTACAATAGCAAAGACCTGGAACCAACCCAAATACCCATCGATGATAGACTGGACAGAGAAAATGTGGCACATATACACCATGGAATATTATGCAGCCATCAAAAACGATGAGTTTGTGTCCTTTGAAGGGACATGGATGAACCTGGAAACCATCATTCTCAGCAAACTGACAGAAGAGTAGAAGATCAAACACCGCGTGTTCTCACTCATAGGCGGGTGTTGAACAATGGGAACACATGGACACAGGGAGGGGAGCAGTACACACTGGGGTCAGTTGGGGGGAAATAGGGGAGAGACGGTGGGGGCTGGGGAGTTGGGGAGAGATAGCAAGGGGAGAGATGCCAGATGTAGGTGATGGGGAGGAAGGCAGCAAATCACACTGCCACGTGTGTACCTATGCAACAATCTTGCATGTTCTTCACATGTACCCCATAACCTAAAATGCAATAAAATAAATAAATGGGGGGAAAAAAAAGCAGTGATGAAGGTCAGCGGTTTATTCCCTCTGGTCCACCAAAAAGCTGCCTAGGTGTTACTTTTAAGTGAAATGTAATCGTAAATGCATCATTTACCCAGTACCTCATGGATCAACGTTACATCCTGTTCTCCTAATGGATGCTCTAATTGTGAAATCCTGAGCCTGTAGGAGCCTTGGCAAGTTGTCCCCTTTCTCCTTTCATTTCAGTCAGGCCATGAGAACACATCAATCCAGATTTCAGTATGTACAGGCAGGCTGTCTGTGCCACGTGCCCATTTGCTCACTCTCACTCACACAGGAAGACACCCACAGACCACAGCCTCAATCAGATATGCACGCAGTCACAGGGGACCCTCTCAACGAGAAATGAAATAAAAAACAGTCACTGAGACACATGCATAAACAGATACAAAGTCACATGCTTACATATTCCTACGCAAACTCACAGACACACACAAACACACACACACACACACACACACACACACACACACACACACACGTAAGCTCACAGGTGTGCGGGCCAAAGCATTATCCCACACAGACACAGCCACACTGACACAGGCATATGATTGCCCACAACATCTCCCACACAAGCTCCCAATGTGCGAAGGAAAAGAGGAGACAGTGAGCATTTCTGGCTTCCGGCCAGGGCCATCACGTTATTTCTCGGGCAACTAGGGTCTTTTCTTGAGAATGAATGTGGGAAGTCTATTATTAGATAGGCCCAGGCAGCAGGTGTGGAACGAGCATCCTGGGTCTAGCTGCTTAAAAAGGGACCCCACTTTGTGGTAGGAACAGAGAAAGTCGCATTGGGAGCCTTGGTCCTGTGTGATGCCATGAGAATCTGTGGTGCGTGGTGGGCTTCCCCCGCCTCCCTGAGACACATTCCTCCACCCCTGCCTGTGTGAAAGCCAAGACAGCCTGAGCAGAGTCAGACTTCAGTGAGCTGTTCAGTGTCCCCTGTGATAGGGACTCCTGTCTCAGGCACTGTGACTTCTCGTTGAGTCCTCAGCCATTTCTGGTGACCTCCATGTGGCATCCTGAGGTGGTAAACTCTATGTGCAGCTCCAGGCTTTGGGAGGACTCCCACTCCTGTAGGAAAACCTTGTGTAAGCCAGATTGGTGGCCAGCGCCTTGTACTGGGGCTTCAGCCCTATCATCCCAGTCCTCTGGTTGTTCCTCAGTGGCCATAATTCTGTGTCCTCTGTCTTTTATTATCTTTTATTCTCTGCAAGGGCGGGAGCCATGCAATCTGGTGAGAGCCAAAGGATGGACAAAGCCTGGTTGCCTCAACAGCATTCAGGCAGGTTCTCTGGCCTACTGATTCCTGGTCCTAGTGTCCCCTGAATTTGGTGGTCAACCTGAGCCCAGGTGACTGATACCCTTCTCTTTCCCTTGTGTGTTTTTGTTTATTTTTCTCTTTAGTTTTTTCACATGGCAAAAGGTGGAGGCACTCAGCTTCGAGGGCCAAGGCTGAGGTTGTAGATGGCATTTGTGGAGCCATACTGCCATCAAGCGGAATGTGTTTCTGAAAACAGGAGGTAACTGGTTACAAGTGCTGAGGAAAGCACCTGAGCACAAAAGAGATGGCGGCATGGCGCTAGAAGACTGAAGCAGGATGACAGAGGAACTCCTGGCTGGCCCTTGGCCTGGGCTCATTCCCTGTCTTTAACGAAGGACAGGCAAGTCAGCCCACCTTGGGTTCCCCTGGCTGTCTTCAGAAACAGACGGTATCGTGAGTCGGCCCACACTCAGCACGCCGAAGCTCCTTTGTACCCTGGGAGGATACAGATTCTCCGGACGCAGGGTGGCCTCAGCCAAGGACACCCCAGAACTGCTCACTAAAGAGTCCAGAGTAAGCGTCTTCAGTGTCGCTGTCAGTTGCCAGTGGCTTTCCTTATGCCCATCTCAAAATGGCTGCCGGGGCAGCTCCGCCCCCTTGGCTGACTGGTCTTGGGGCTGCCTGGCTGCTCTGTCTCAGGGCCTCTAGAGTGGCTGCCCTCTCTAAGGGGTCGCAATAGCAGGTACACTTTGTTTTCGGGCTCTACACCCGAGTCGGGGAAACTCTCTTCTACACAGCCTCACATATCTCTGATTTCTGTACCTGGCCCAAGGCAAGTGTCTCTGCAGCCTGTTGCCATGTTCAGAAACAACTTCCGCTGGATGGCACTGTGGCTCCACAAATGATGGTCACGTCTTTTCCTTCCCCCACCTTGCCTTCGTCTTTATTGGCAGCCAATGGAAGAAAACCCCACACACAAATAAAAACTAAAGCAAAGAAAGAAAAGAAAGAAAGAAAGAAAAGAAAGAAGGAAGGAAGGAAGGAGGGAAGGAAGGAAGGCAGGCAAGCAGAAAGAGGGAAGGAGGGAAAGTAGGGAAAAAGAAATTGGCCAAGGATCACCCACCTCACCTACTGCAGGGTTCCCACTTAGGTGGTCACTTTGGGAAAACCTGTGGCAATAGGGTATCTGTGCTTCTCTCCTTCCCTCAGTTACTTCTCTGGGCAGGGTATCAGTAAATCAGAAATCCTACCCTCAAGATATTACACCGTTAGCGCTGTGGCAAGCTGGGGGTAGGTGGCACTGGGGCAGTGTGAGAAGGTTCAGTGGGAGGGGTGTGTGGGTGTGTGACTCTGCGTGAATGGCATTGCAGATTCCTCTATGAATCTGCACAGGCCTCCTAAGCAAGTGACCAGGCCACATGCTTGTATACACTTGTCCCTAGGCAGCACTCTCCCTCCTGGGGAAGGGACAAAATCTTGGATCAAAAGCAGCCAGGTCCAAAGGCACCTGCCCATTTTTGACCCATCCAGCAGCAGAGAGTTGGGTCAGAGGTTTCTTGGGATGGGAATGGACAGGGAGGACTCTTGTCTGAGGCCTTCAGCTACCTCTCTCACAGGAGCCCAGGCACTCATCCATGCCTAGGAGTGGCAGGGGTATTCCGGGCGACTGTCACAGATGGCTCTCCTGGAGAGTGAGCCACCTGGCATATCTGACAGAGTAAGCATGCTCACTGGAACATGGTGGTTCACTAGTTAGTCGCCCTGATGTGGTGATCATTCTGCCAACATGCATGGGTAGCCTCACCACCGACTGTGCTGACTATCGCCTGGGCCCTGTTTGTGTTTCTGTGCTGGGTGTGGAAGTGGAGGTTGATCCCGGAGTGTTTTGGGGATGGTGGGGGGGGGGGGCTGTGCCTTGGTTTGATAGAGGGCTTTCTGGGCTCCTCAGGCTAAACTCTAGTGCTTGCCAGATATTCAACCCAGAAAATGAATGAGATGGTGGAGAGCAAATTATGCTGCTCGTTTAGGGTCTCCAATCAAATATAAGAAAGCCTGATGCGCGTCATCATACAAAGTTATGTTGGGATGCAAATCCATGACCACATTGCTCTTAAGGTTACATATGCTACCCATGCTGCTCAGTGCCTGGAGACCAGCATGGAACACAATGCTGTTCAGAATATTGCCATTGTTTTCTGTTTTTGCTGGTTACAAATCTTCCTGGATGTGAAGGCCGCACTTGGAATGTACAGAGCTTCACAGGACAGAAAATTTATCCCACAGCTCATGATTCCCACACTCAGGGGGTATGTGAAGAACTCTCACAAGAGTAATGCCCATCCCATACGTGGGGCTGTACTCTCAGGGTATTCCAGGGAGAAGACCAACTAAGCATGGAACAGGAGTCACCCCTTTTCTGTCACTTGTCCACAAATGCGGACGTTTTCCTTATATGTAGGTAGTATCCACCACAGGGTACCTGCGGCCCTGCCCAGGAAAAACTCCCGAAGAGAAGAATGCGGGAAGGTCTGGTCTGCGTCTTTAAGGGCGGCTTTGACTCTGAGTGTCAGATGTCCTTGTTTTTGACATTTAACTCCCATCATGTTTCAACTTTTTCCTATCTTCATATATGCTTTCATAAGTCCTCAGACACATACAACGATCCTTACCCATAGTCGCAAACCTCTGCCCAGACACCTTCATTCACGCCTGTGTGGCGTGGTGTTGACAACTCAGAATGGGCCGTTTTTCAGGTTTCCAGTTCCTTCTTGTTCATCTTTCTTGCAGCTTTCTGTCTGGTTTTCCAATATTTGCTGTTGGATTGTGCATGTTGGGTTGGGGTAAGGGTAGTGGGAAGCAGGGCAGCCTCTGGCCCAACAGGCCTCTGTGCAGATGTGGCACAAACCTGGGCTTAAGGGGCTGATGCTCCTTCCTGGTCGGTGCCTCTTTCGCCATGACAAGAAGGTCCTTGGTAGTGTGTACTTTACGTGGGACGTCACTGGTGGCTCCTTGCCACTCATTGTTTATGTCAGCATGCATTTAGCCCCTCCTGAAATAGATCCTTTAGGACAGCTAAAATGGCATGAATCTTCAATGTTTTGTTCTTGTTATTCTTCTTCCTCTTTCTCCTCCTACTCCTCTTCTTTCCTTCTTCTTCTTTTCCTACTCATCGTGCCCCACGTTGTCCTCCCCTTCTGCTTCTTCTGTTTCTACCTCTGCTCTGCTGTTCATTCTGTTTCTTATTCTTCTGCTTCATTTTCTTTTTATTCTTGTTCTTATTGTTCTTTCTTCTTCATTATGTTTGTCTTCTCCTTTTTCTTCTTTTCTTCTTTTTCTCTTTTCTGTCCCTCCTCCCCATCTGGATGTGCAGGCCACACTGCGAATGGACAGAGCTTCACAGGACAGAAAATTTACCCCACAGGTTATGGGGTAAAATTTTGCTAGCTTCTCTCTTCCTCCTTTTTGCTGGTTTCTTCCTCTCCTCCCCTTCCTCCTCCTCCTCCTTCTGCTTCCCCTTTCTCTTCTTCCCTTTCTTTTCTTTCTTCCTCTTCCTCCTCCTCCTCCTCTTTTTTTTTTTTAACGGTTTTTCTTTTTCTTCCCGCTTCTGCTTCTGCTGGTGCTTCTCTTCTCTTTTTCACTTTCAGATCTGGGCGGGCAAGTGTTCTAGGTGGCTGCTCCCTCTTTTTTCTTGTAGCTTTCTGCCTGGCTTTCCAATATTTGCTGTTGGATTGTGCATGTTGGATTTGGGTAAGGGCAGGGGAAGCAGGGCAGCCTCCTGGCCCAACAGGCCTCTGTGCAGATGCAGTGCAAACTGGGCTTCAGGGGCAGATGCTTTTTCCTGGCTAGTGCCCCTTTTTCTGTAACAAGAAGCTCCTTGGTGGCGTGTCCTTTATGCGGGACATCACTGGTGGCTCCTTGCCACTCATTGTTTGACCTCCCCTGAAGTAGATTCTTCAGGACAGCTACCGTGACATGGACCTTCCACTTTTTCTTCTTGGTCTCCTTCTCATTCTCTTCCTCTTCTTTCTTCTACTCATTTCTTTCTTCTTCTTCTCATACTTTTCTTGGTCCACCTCCCTCTCCCCCTTCTTTTGCTTCTTCCGATTCTGCCTCTGCTCTTTTTGTTCTGCTTCTGATTCTTCTGCTTCATCTTCTTTTTATTCTTGTTCTTCTTTCTTCCTCTTGTTCTTCATTATCTTTATCTTACCCTTCTTTTTCTTTTCTCTTTATTCTCCTCTTTTGTCTTCCTCCTCCTCCTTCTTCTTCTTTTGTTTCTGCTACTCCTCCTCCTCCTTTTTTGCCTCTTTTTCATTTTCTTCCTGCTGTTGCTTCTGCTTGTGCTTCTCCTTCTCTTTTGGCTTTCACTTTTGGATCTGTGTGGACACGTGTTCTAGGAGACTGCTTTTTCTTCTGTTCCTTCATAATGGGGGATGTTTCACTGCAGCAGTAGGCCTCGAGAAAGCTTCACTTTTAGTCTTAAAGGAGCAGAGATGAAAGTCACCAGTTTAGTCCCTCTAGTCCATCAAAAAGCTGTCCCCGTGTTACTTTTAAGTGAAATGTCATGGTAAACGCAGCATTTACCCAGTACCTCATGGCTCGCCGTTACATCCTATTCTTCTTGTAGATGCTCTAAATGTGAAATCCTGAGCCAGCAGGAGCCTCAGCAAGTTGTCCCCTGTCTCCTTTCATTTTAGTCAGGCCATGTGAACACATTAATCTGTATTTCAGCGTGTACAGGCAGGCTGTCTGTACCGCGTGCCCATTTGCCCACCCTCACTCACACAGGCAGGCACTCACAGACCATAGCCTCAGCCACATACACATGCAGTCGCAAGGGTTCCTCGCAGCCAAAAATAAAATCACAAACACACACACACACTGAGGGACATGAACACGCAGACACAAACTCACATGCTTACACACACCAATGTGCGTGCATGTGCACACACACACATGTAAGCCCACATGGGCACAGAGGTGCGGGCCCAAGCATTATCCCACACAGACACAGACACAGACACAGACACACTGCCACAGGCACAAGATTGACCATAATCTCTCCAAAACAAGCTCTTAATGAGCAAAGGGAAAGTAGAGGTAGGCGAGAATTCCTGGCCTGCCTGGGTGATCATGTTAATTCTTTGTCAGCTAGGGCCTTTTCCTGAGAATGGATGTGGGAAGTCTGTTACCAGATAGGCCCAGGCAACAGGTGTGAAACAAGCAGTCTGGGTCAAGCTGCTTAAAAAGGGACCCCATTTTGTGGTAGGGGCAGAGAAAGTCCCCATGGGAGCCTCCATCCTATGTGATGCCATGAGAATCTGTGGTGCGTGGTGGGCTTCCCCCGCCTCCTTGAGCCCACCTCCTCCCACTCCTGCCTGTGTGAAAATCAAGATAGCCTGAGCAGAGTCAGACTTGAGTGAGCTGCTGAGTGTTCCCTGTGAGGGAGACTCCTGTCTCAGGCCCTGTGACTTCCTGTTGAGCTGTCAGCCTTTTTTGGTGAACTCCATGTGGCACCCCAAGGTGATAAACCCTACCTGCAGTTTCAGGCTTTGGGAGGACCCCCCAGTCCTTGAGGAAAACCTTGTGTAAGCCAGCCTGGTGGCCAGCACCTTGTCCTGGGGCAGCAGCCCTATGGGGGTTTCCCAGTGGCCAAGTTTGTGTGTCTTTTGTCTTTTACTCTCTTCACGGAAGGGAGCCATGCAATCAGGAGAGATGCCAAACGAAGGGCAAAGGCTGGCTGTCTCAGCAGCATTTCTACAGGATCTCCTGCCTGCTGGATCCTGGTCCTAAGGTCCCCTGAGTTTGGTGGTCAACTTGGTCCCAGGTGGCTGATTCCCTTCCCTTCTATCTGTTTTTGTTCCTTTTTTCTCTTTACTTTTTTCACATGGCAAAAGGCGGAGGTCCTCAGCTAGGAGAGGCAGGGTTAGGGTTGTAGTTGGCATTTGTGGAGCCATACTGCCATCAAGCGGAAACTGTTTCCAGAAATGGGATGCAGTTGGGTGCAAGTGCTGGGGAAAGCCCAGGAGCTCAAAAGAGATGGTGGCGTGGGGCCCCGAGACTGAAGCAGGGTGACAGAGGAACTCCTGGCTGGCCCTTGGACTGGGCTCATTCTCAGGATGGTGCCGTGGTGCCCCAGCACCTGTGCTATGTTTAAGGAAGGGCAGGCTGGTCGGCCCGCCATGGGTTCACCTGGCCGTCTCCAGGAACAGCCGTTCGCGAATCGCCCCACACTCACCACTCCAAAGCTCCTTTGCTCCCCGGGAGGATGGGGGCTCTCTGGACCCAGCGAGGCCCCAGCCAAGGGCACCCCAGAACTGCTAACGAAAGAGACCAGAGTAAACAGCTCCAGTCTTGGACTTCAGTGGCCAGTGGCTTCCCTTATGCTCATCTCAAAATGGCTGCTGAGGCAGCTCCGCCCTGTGGGCTGACTGGTGTTCGGGCTGCCTGGCTTCTCTCTCTCGGGACCTCTAGAGTAGCTGCTTCTCCAAGGGGTCCCAATAACAGGTACACTTTGTTCTTGGGCTCTAAATCCCAGTTGCGGAAAGCCTGGCTCAGGCAGAGTCCGCTGAATCCCGCACATCCTCACCGATCTCTGTGCCTGGCTGAAGGCAAGTGTTTTTGCAGCCTGTTACCACGTTCAGAAACAGCTTCCGCTGGATGGCACTGTGGCTCCACAAATGGCGGTCACGTGTTTTCCTCCCCCATCTTGCCTTTGTCTTTCTTCATTTACTGCCAATGGAAGAAAACAAACACACAAAAACACACACAAAACAAAAGCAAAGAAAGATGGAAAGAAGGAAAGAAAGTAAGAAAAAAGAAAGAGAAGAAGTAAGAAAGAACAAACGAAAGAGAAAAAGAAAGAAAGCAATCGGCTAAGGATCACCCACCTCACCTAGTACAGGGCTCCCACCTTCACTAAGTCACTTGGGGAAACCTACCACAGTAGTATGGATCTCTTCCTCCCTTCTTCCCTCTGGATTCTTCTCTTGGCAGGGGTTCCAGTGAACCAGAAAAGCCTATCCTCAAGAAATCACACCCTTAGCGCTGTGGCAAGGTGGCAGCTGTTCATACTGGGGTCAGTGTAAGGGTGTTCAGTGGGAAGGGTGTGTGTGTGTGTGTGTGTGTGCGTGTGTGTGTGTGTGTGTGTGTGTGGCTCTGCGTGCATGGTACTGCAGATTCCTCTATGAATCTCCACAGGCCTCCTAAGCAAGAGACCAGGCCACATGCTTGTGTGTACTTGTCCCTAGGCAGCACTCTCCCTCATGGGGAAGAAACCAAAGCTTGGATCAAAAGCAGCCAGGTCCAAGGCTGGGCGTGGTGGCTCAAGCCTGTAATCCCAGCACTTTGGGAGACCGAGGCGGGTGGATCACGAGGTCAAGAGATCGAGACCATCCTGGTCAACATGGTGAAACCCCGTCTCTACTAAAAATAAAAAACATTAGCTGGGCATGGTGGTGCGTGCCTGTAATCCCAGCTGCTCAGGAGGTTGAGGCAGGAGAATTGCCTGAACCCAGGAGGCGGAGGTTGCGGTGAGCCGAGATCGCGCCATTGCACTGCAGCCTGGCTAACAAGAGTGAAGCTCCGTCTCAAAAAAAAAAAAAAAAAAAGCCGCCAGGTCCAACAGGCATCTGCCCATTGTTGACCCATCCAGCAGCAGGGAGTTGGGCCAGGTGTTTGTAGGGATGGGAGCGGGTAGGACGAATTCTTGTCCAAGGTCTTCAGCTACCTCCCTCACTGGAGCCCAGTCACTCATCCATGGCCAGGAGTGGGAGGGGTATTTTGGGTGAGTTTCTCAGATGACTATCCTGGAGAGAGAGCCACTTGACATGTCTGATGGAGCATGCCTGCTCACTGGAATGTGGTGGTTCACCAGTTAGTTGCCCCGACATGTGGTCATTCTGCCGAAGTGCATGGGTAGCCTGACCACCGACTGTGCTCACTATTGCCTGGGCTGTGTCTATGCTCCTGTGCTCAGTGTGGAAGTGGAGGTTGAGCCTGGAGTGTTTGGGGGTGGTGGGGGGGCTGTGCCTTGGTTTGATACAGGGCTCTCTGGGCTCCTCAGGCTAAACTCTGGTGCTTGCCGGATATTCGACAATGAAAATGAATGAGACGGTGGAGGACATATTATGCCACTCCTTTAGGGTCTCCAGGCAGACATAAGAAAGTCTGATGTGGGTCATCATACAGAGCTCATGTTGGGATGCAAAGCCATGACCACGTGGCTCCAAAGTTTACATATGCTACCCATGCAGCTCCGTGCCTGGAGAGCAGCGTGGAGCACAATGCTGTCAGAATATTGCCAATGTTTTCTGTCTTTGCTGGTTACAAGTCTTCCTGGATGTGCAGGCCACATTGGGAATGGGCAGAGCTTCACAGGACAGAAAATTTACCCCATGGGTCATGATTCCTACACTCAGGGGTGTGTGAAGGACTCTTACAAGAGGAAAGCCAATCTCGTGCGTGGGGCTGTGCTCTCACGGCATTCCAGAAAGAAGACCAACATGAGCATGGAACAAGAGTCACCCCCTTTCTGTCACTTGTCAGCAAATGCGGATCTTTTTCTTGTATGTAGGTAGCATCCTCCACGGGCACCTCTGACCCTGCCCAGGACAAATTCAAGAAGAAAAGAATGCAGGAAGATCTGGTCTGTGTCTTGAGGGGTGGCTTTGAGACTCTGCAAGTCAGATGTCCTTGTTTTTAACATTTAACTCCCATCATGTCTCAACTCTTTCCTGTCTTCATCTGTGGTTTCGTAGGTCCTCAGGCACAAACATGTATCCTTACCCATACTCACAAGCATCTGCCCATATACCTCATTCACACCCGTGTCGGGTGGTCTCGGCAACTCTGAATGGGGAGTTTTTCAGGTTTCCCTTTCCTTCTTGTTTATCTTTCTTGTTGCTTTCTGTCTGGCTTTCCAATTTTGCTGGTGGAGCGTGCTTGTTGGGTCGGGGGAAGGGCAGCGGGAAGCAGGCAGCCTCCTGGCCCAACAGGCCTCTGTGCAGACTCAGTAGACCCAGGCTTAAGGGGCTGTTTTTTCCTGGATGGTGCCTATTTCTCTGTGATGAGAAGCTTGTTGGTGGTGTGTCCTTTATGCAGGACATCACTGGTGGTTCCTGGCCACTCATTATGTCGGCATGCACTCAGGCCCTTCTGAAGTAGATCCTTCAGGACAGTACAGTGGCATGGACATTCCACTTTCTGTTCTTGTTCTACTTCTGGTTCTTCTTCCTCTGTCTCCTCCTACTGCTCTTGTTTCCTCCTTCTTCTACTACTCTTCTTTCTCCACCTCCTCCTCCCCCTTTTTCTGCTTCTTCTGATTCTGTGTCTGCTCTGCTTTTTTGATCTGCTTCTGATTCTTCTGTTTCATCTTCTCTTTATTCTTGTTCTTGTTTTTCTTCTTTCTTCTCCTTCATTATTTTTGTCTTCTCTTTCCTCTTCTTCTCCTTTTTTGTTGGCTTCCACTGCTGCTGCTTCTTCCTCTTCATTTTCTGTTTCTTTTTCTTTTCTTTCATCTTCTCTTTCTCCTATTTTGCCTCTTCTCTTTCTTCCTGCTTTTGCTTCTGCTTGTGTTTCTCCTTCTCTTCTTGCCTTCACTTTCAGACTTGGGCGGGCAAATGTTCTAGGAGACTGCTTCTTCTTCCACTCCATGGTAATGGGGAATGTCTCACTGCAGCACTAGGCCTGCAGAAAGCTTCACTTTTGTTTTTAAAGGAGCAGACATGAAGGTCACCGGTTCAGTCCTTCTGTTCCACCAAAAAGCTCCCCATGTTTTACTTTTAAGTGAAATGTCATGGTAAATGATTCATTTACCCAGTACCTCATGGCTCACCAGTACATCCTGTTCTCCTAGTGGATGCTCTAATTGTGAAATCCTGAACCTGTAGGAGCCTTGGCAAGTCGTCCCCTTTCTCCTTTCATTTTAGTCAGGCCATGAGAACACAGCAATCCAGATTTCAGTGTGTACAGGGAGGCTGTCTGTGCCGTGTGCCCATTTGCCCACTCTCACTCACACAGGCAGGCACCCACAGACCACAGCCATAGCCATATATGTACACAGTCACAAGGGACCCTCACATCCAGAAATGAAATCACAAACACATGCACATGGAGACACAGGCTCACGCAGACACAAACTCACGCGCTTACACATGCCTACGCAGACACACACAGACACACAGACACACACACACGCACAGGTAAGCTTACATGGACACCTGGGTGCAGTCCCAAACATTATCTCATACAGACACAGACACATCACCACAGGCACAAGATTGCCCACAATCTCTCCCACACAAGCTCTAAACGTGCAAAGGTAAAGCAGAGTCAGGCGAGCAATTCTGGCTCCAGGCCTGGGTCATCATGTTCTTTCTTGGGCAACTAGGGCCTTTTCCTGAGAATGAATGTGGGAAGTCTGTTATCAGATAGACCCATGCAGCAGGTGTGGAACGAGCATCCTGGGTCAAGCTGCTTAAAAAGGGACCCCACTTTGTGGTAGGGGCAGAAAAAGTCCCCTTGGGAGCCTTGGTCCTGTGTGATGCCATGAGAATCTGTGGTGCATGGTGGGCTTCCCCCGCCTCCCTGAGCCCCCCCACCTCCCACCTCCACCTGTGTGAAAGCCAAGACAGCCTGAGCAGAGTCAGACTTGAGTGAGCTGCTGAGTGAGTGTCCCCTGTGAGAGTCAGCCCTTTCTGGTGACCTCTGTGTGGCATCCTGTGGTCTTAAACTCTATCTGTGGCTGTAGGCGGTGGGAGGACTCCCCAGTCCTGTAGCAAACCTTGTGTAAGCCAGCTTGGTGGCCAGTGCCTTGTCCTTGGGCAGCAGCTTTACGATCCCAGTTCTCTGGTAGTTACCCAGTGGCCAATATTATGTGTTCTTTGTCTTTTACTCTCTGCCTCGGTGGAAGCCATGCAATCTGGTTAGAGCCAAAGGAAGGGCAAAGGCTGGTTGTCTCAAAAGCATTCTCACAGGGTCTCCCGCTTACTGGTTCTTGGTCCTAGGGTCCCCTGAGTTTGGTGGCCCACCTGGGCCCAGATGGCTGATTCCTTTCTCTTCTCCCTGTCTGTTTTTGCTTCTTTTTCCTCTTTACTTTTCACAGGGCAAAAGGTGGAGGCACTCAGCTTGGAGGGGCAGGGTTAAGGTTGTAATTGGTGTTTGTGGAGCCATACTGCCATCCAGTGGAAACTGTTTCTGGAAATGAGAGACAGCTGGGCACAAGTGTTGGGCAAAGCCCAGGAGCTCCAAAGAGATGGCGGCGTGGGGCCCCAAGACTGAAGCAGGATGACAGAGGAACTCCTGGCTGGCCCTTGGCCTGGCCTCATTCCCACGATGGTGCCCTGGAGCCGCAGTTGTCTTTAAGAAAGTGCAGGCAGATCAGACTGCCATGGGTTCCTCTAGCCATCTCCAGGAATAACTGGTCATGAATTGCCCCACACTCAGCACCCTGAAGCTCCTTTATTCTCCACGAAGAGAGAGGCTCCCTGGACCCAGTGTGTCCTCAGCCAAGAGCAACTTTGGAACTGCTCACAAAAGAGGCTGGAGTAAACAACCCCAGTCTTGGTCATCAATGGCCAGTGGCTTCCCTTATGCCCATCTCAAAATGGCTGCCGGGTAACTCTGTCCTGTGGTCTGACTGGTTTTGGAGCTGCCTGGCTGCTCTGTCTAGGGGCCTCTAGAGTAGCTGCTTCTCCAAGGGGTCCCAATATCATGTACACTTTGTTCTTGGGCTCTAAACCCCAGTCAGGGAAAGCTTGGCTCAGGTAGAGTCCACCCAACCCTGCACATCCTCACTGATCTCTGTGCCTGGCTGAAGGCATGTGTCTCTGCAGTCTGCTGTCATGTTCAGAAACAACTTCCGCTGAATGACACTGTGGCTTCACAAATGGCAGTCGCATCCTTTCCCCTACCTTACCTTTGTCTTTCTCCATTTGCTGCCAATGGAACAAAACACACACACACACACACACACACACACACACACACACACACACACACACGAAGAAAAAAAGAAACCGGCCAAGGAGCACCCGCCTCACCTACTGCAGGACTCCCCACCTATGTGGTC
Organism: Sapajus apella; assembly: GCF_009761245.1. Taxonomy (NCBI): domain Eukaryota; kingdom Metazoa; phylum Chordata; class Mammalia; order Primates; family Cebidae; genus Sapajus; species Sapajus apella. Next base: position 1,049,461 of record NW_022437094.1, read on the forward strand.
ACTTTGGGGAAACCTGCAACAGTAGGGGAGATCTCTGTTTTCCTCCTTCCCTCTGGATTATTCTCTGGGCAGGGGCCCCAGTTAACCGGAGGAGCCTGTATTCAAGAAATCACACCCATAGGGCTGTGGTATGGTGGGGTAGTTGGCACTGGGGCAGTGTGAGGGGTTCACGGCGAGGGGTTTTGGGTGTGTGATTCCTAAGCAAGAGATAAGGCCACATGCTTGTGCACACCACACTTGTCCCTAGGCAGCAGTCTCCCTTTGGGGATGGGGCCAAAGCCTGGGTCGAAAGAAGCCATATACAACAGTCATCCACACATTGTTGACTCATCTAGCAGCAGGGAGTTGGGCCAGATGGGAGTGGATGGGATGGAGTCTTGTCCGAGGACTTTATCTACCTCTCTCACTGGAGCCCTGGCACTCATTTGTGCCCAGTAGTGGGATGGGTATTCTGGATGGGTTTCACAGATGGCTCTTCTGGATAGAGAGCCACTTGGCATGTCTGATGGAGCATGCATGCTCACTGGAATGTGGTGGTTCACCAGTTAGTTGACCTGACATGGTGGTCATTCTGCCGAAGAACATGGGTAGCCTGGTCACCGATTGTGTTCGCTTTTGCTTGGACCTTGTTTGTGTCCTTCAAGTTTCCTTAAGAAAAGTAAGCCTGTTTTCACTACGGGTGTTTCTGTCCTCAGCCGACCCTGCCTCCAGGCTGATCCTGACCTCCCCAAACATAAGTGTACAAGAAGAAAAGACAGTGAAAAAGAAAAAGGTGAACAGAGAAAGACTCAAAAAGTACACTACAAATCAGAGTAAACAATGAGATTAAGAGTGAAGTGAAATGCAGAGTGCCCCAAGTGGTGCTTGAGCCTGGAGAGTTTTGTGGATTGGTTGGGTGGCTGTGGTTTTGTTTGATACATGGCTTTCAGGGCTTTTCAAGCTAAACTCTAGTGCCTGAGGATATTCGGCTCAGAAAATTAATGAGATGGTGGGGGACCAATTACGCCACCCCTTTAGGGTCTACAGGCAGACAAAAAAATGTCTGATGCTGGTCATCATACAGAGCCCATGTTGGGATGCAAAGCCATGACCGTGTTGCTCTAAAGGTTCCATATGCTATCCATTCTGCTCAGTGCCTGGAAAGCAGAAGGGAACACAACACTCTCAGAATATTTCAAATGTTTTTTGCTTTTGCTTGTTACAAGTCTTCCTGGATGTGTAAGTCGCACTGGGAATGGGCAGAGCTTCATAGGACATGAAATACACCCCACAGGTAATGATTCCCACACTCAGGGGTGTGTGAATGACTCTCATAAGAGGAACATCAATCTCGTGCATTGAGCTGCACTCTCGGGGCATTTCTCTTCCATGACCATGGAAGAGAAGTCGCTTCCTTTCTGTCATTTGTCAACAAATATGGTTCCTTTCCTCACATGTAGGTTTCCTCCACCACGGGGCATCTCTGGCCCTGCCCAGGGAAAACACAAGAAGAAAAGAACGCAGGAAGATCTGGACTGCATCTTTAGTGGTGTCACTGAGACTCTGAGTGTCAGAGGTCCTCATTTTTAACATTTAATTCCCATCATATCTCAACTTTTTTCTACCTTTATCTGTGCCTCCATAGGTAGTCTTGCACATACACAAATCACCACCCATACTCACAAGCATCAGCCCAGACACCTCCATTCACACCCATTTCGGGTTATCTAGGCAACTCTCAGTGGGGAGCTTTTCAGATTTCTGCTTCCCTCTTGTTCCTCTTTGTTGTCACTTTGTATCTGGCTTCCTAACATTTGCCAGCAGAGTGTGCATGTTGGGTTGGTGTGCAGGCAGGAAGCAGTGCAGACTCTTGGCCCAACAGGCCTCTGTGCAGATGCAGTGCTTAAAAGGCTGTCACTTTTTTCTGCCTTGTGGCTCTTTCTCTGTGAGGCCACAGAAGGCCCCTCAAGCTGTCAGCTGTCCACCTGGGGCACTCTGCATTTCACTTCACTCTTAATCTCATTGTTTACTCTGATTTGTAGAGTACTTTTTGAGTTTTTCTCTGTTCGTCTTTTTCTTTTTCACTGTCTTTACTTCTTGTACACTTATGTTTGGGGAGGTCAGGATCAGCCTGGAGGCAGGGTCGGCTGAGGACAGAAACACCCTTAGTGAAAACAGGCTTACTTTTCTTAAGGAAACTTGAAGGACCCCAGCAGAACCCTCGTGTCCATTTCCTCCTCATTTTTCATGTTCCCATCTTTTGGGGGTCCTTCCTTGCCTTGGCCTTGTAGGCTTGGGAATCGGTGGCCCTTTGTAGTCTTCTGCTGACATCGCAGGTCGTGGTTCAGCCTGCACTTGTGTTGTCTATAACTCCTATGGGCTTATTTGTGTATCAAAGCTTTTGATTCCACTCAGGAAAGATCTCATGGACAAGAGGCTTCCTTACTGTGTGTTTTTTAAGCGGGACATCATTGGTGTCTCATTGCTACTTGTATATATCACCACACATTGACGCTCCCCTGATCTAGATTCTTCAGGACAGCTACAGTGGCATGGACTTCTCACTTCCTGTACTTGTTCCTCTTTTGGTTTTTCTTCATCTTTCTCCTCCTATTCCTCTTTTTTTCTTCTCATTTTTCTCCTTTTGCTTCTCCCGTTTCTCTTCTCTCCTTTTCTTCTTTTTGTTTTTCTTCTTCTATTTCTACTTCTTTGGCTTCATTTTTCTCTTCTTGCTCTTGTTCTTTTTCTTTTTCTTCTTTTTTCTCTTTCCTTTTCTCCTATTTCTTCTTGTTTGTCTTCTTTTCCTTCTTTGCCTTTGTCTTCTTTTCCTCCTTCTTATTTGCAGTCTTTTTCATTATCTTCTTCCTCCTCCTCCTCTTTTTTCTCCTTCACATCCTCCTTTTTACTCTCCTCTTCTCCTTCTTCTTCTCCTCCTCTTCCTCCTCCTTCTCATCATCATCTTCTTTTTCTCCTTCTCCTCAGTCTTTTTCTCCTTCTCCTTCTTATTTCTACTCCTCACAGTCTTCTTCTCTTTCCCCTTCTTTTTTCTTCTCCATCTCAGTCTTCTTATTTTCTTTCTTTCTTTATTCTCCATCTCAGTCTTTTTTGGTTCTTTTTGTCTTTTCTTTCTTTTCTTCTATTCCTTCTTCTCTTTGTCTTCTCCTTTTTCTTGTCTTTCATCTTCTTCTTCTCTTCTTCCTCCTCCTCCTCTTTCTCCTTCTCCTCCTCCTCTTCCTCCTTCCTCCTCCTCCTTCTTCTCTTCTTCTTCTTCTTCTTCTTGTTCCTCTTCCTCTTCCTCCTCTTCCTCTCCTCCTCCTCTTCCTCCTCCTCCTCCTCCTCCTCCTCCTCCTCCTCCTCCTCCTCCTCCTCCTCCTCCTCCTTCTTCTTCTTCTTCTTCTTCTTCTTCTTCTTCTTCTTCTTCTTCTTCTTCTTCTTCTTCTTCTTCCTCTTCTTTCTTCTTCTCCTTCTTTTTTTCTTCTCTTTTTTGGTCTTCTTTTTATTTCTTTGTTGCATCTCTGTTTCTGTTTCTCTTTTTCTTTTCTTCTTTTTTGTCCTTTGTCTTTTCTTTCTTCTTTTTCAACTTTTTTTGTTTTGTTTTGTTTTCTCCTTTTTTTCTTTCACTTTCAGTTCTGTACAGGAAAAGTGTTCTAGGAGACTGCTTCTGCTTCTACTTCTCAGTGATTGGGGATTTTCCTCTGCAGCACTAGGCCTTAAGAAAGGCTTCACTTTTTCTCTTGAAAGAACATCAGTGAAGGTCACCAGTTCAGTTTCTTTTGTTCACCCATAAGCTGTCCAAGTGTTACTTTTACTTAAAATGTTATACCTCCTCGCTTACCATTCTTTCTTTTTCTTTTTGTGGACCTTCTAAATGTATAATTTTGTGTCAGTAGGAGCCTGGCAATTTGTCATGTTGTCCCCCATTGCCTTTTCTTCAGTTAAACCATGTGGAGAAAACAATATGGATTTTAGTGTGTACAGTCAGGCTGTCTCTGCCGCATGCCAATTTGCCCACTTTCACTCACACAGGCAGGAACCCACAGACCACAGACACAGAACACATGCACACACTCACAAGAAACCCCACAACGAAATAAAATTACAAATCTGTACACACATGGAGATACATGCAGATGCAGATAGAAACACACATGCAGACACACACACATGCAAGCACAGCGACACACATAGTCATACACACACACACACGTGCACACACACACACACATAGACAAACAGGTAACCTCACAAAGGCACAGGGTTTCAGACCCAAGCATTCTCTCACTCAGAGGCAAACAAACACACAATGCCACAGGCATGAGATTACCCATAAAGCCTCTCATACTGGCTCTCATTCGCTGACAAGCAATGGGCTATGGGCAATCATTTCTGGCTTCAGGGCTAGGTCCTCATGCCATTGATTGGGCAACTCGGCTTTCTCCTGAGAATGAATGCGGGAAGTCTGTTATCAGATAGGCCACAGCAGAGGGTGTGAAACAGGCATCCTGGGTCAACCTGCTTAAAAGCAAACCCCCCTTTTGGGTAGAGGCAGAGAGAGTCCTGTTGGGAGATTTAGCCCTGTGTGATGTCATGGGAATCTGTGGTGTGTGGTGGCCTTTTTGAGTTCCACTAAGCCACCCTCCTCTCACCCTTGCCTGTGTGAAAGCCAGGACAGCCTGTACTGAGTCAGACTTGGGTAAGTGGCTGAGTGTGCTCTCTAAGGGATAATCCTGCCTCGAGTCCTATGGCTCCTGCTTGAGCAGTCTTCCCATTCTGGTGACTTCCATGTGCCAGCCCAAGGTGGGAAACTGTTCCTAGGGTTCCAGACTTTGGGAGGACACCCAGTCCTGCAGCAAAACCTTGTGTAAGTCAGCTGGGTGACCAACACTTTGTCCTGTAACCACAGCCCTGTGATCCCAAGTCTCTTGTAGTGTCCCAGTGCCCATGATTATGTGTCCTTTGTCTTTTATTTTCTGCAGGAGCAGGAGCCATGAAACCTAGAGACGGCCAAAGGAAGGCCAAAGGCTGGCTTCCCAAACAGGATTCCTGCAGGGTCTCCAGCCTACTGGTTCTTGGTCACGTGGACCTCTGACTTTGGCGGTCAACCTGGAATCAGGTGGCTGATTCCTTTCTCTCCACCATCTTTTTCTCTTTCTCCTTTCTGTTTATTTGTTCACATTGGAAAAGTCAGAGACCCTCAAGCTGGAGGAACAGGGTTACAATTGTACTTGTAGTTTGTGGAGCCATAGTGCCATCAAGTCAAAATTGTTTCTGGAAATGAGAGGCACCTGAGCTCAGGTGCTGAGGAAAGCCCAAGAGCACTAGACAGATGGCAGTGTGAAGCCCTCAGGCTGAAGCTGGTTGAGAGAAGAACTCCTGGCTGGCCCATGGCCTATGCTCATTCCCAGAATTGCACCTTGCCTCCACAGCTCTCTCTGTAATAATGGACAGGCAGAGGTGGCCCACCATGAGTTCCCCTGGCAGTCTCCAGAGACTGCTCGGCATGAGTTGCCCTGCCACGCATCCCAAAACTTCTCTGTTCGCAGGGAGGATAGGGAGCCCCTTGCCCCTGCATGGCCCCAGCCAAGGGCACCACTGAACTCTTCACAAAGGAGATCAGAGTAAATGACCCCAGTCTCAGCCATCAGTGGACAGTAGCTTCCCCTAAACCTGTTCCAAGATGGATCAGCTCTGCCCACTAGGCTACTGGTCTTGGGGTTGCCCGGCTGCTCTGTCGTCGGTCCTGTAATTTACCTGCTTCTTCACAAGGCTCCAATGGCAGGTATACTTCCTTAAGGGCTCTGAACCCCAGTGGGGGAAACCCTGGCTTGGACACAGTCTACCCAACCTGGCACATCCTTGCTGCTATCTGTGCCTGGAAGAAGGCAAGTGTCCCTACAGCCTGTTGTCATGTTCTAAAACACCTTCTGAACAATGTGCAAAAAGCTAAAACTGGACACGTTCCTTACAACTTACACTAAAATTAACTCCAGATGGATTAAAGGTTTAAACATTAAACCTAACACCATAAAAACCCTAGAAAAAAACCTAGGCAATGCCATTCAGAACATAGGCATAGGGAAGGACTTCATGACTAAAACACCAAAAGCAATTGCAACAAAAGCTAAAATAGGCAAATGGGATCTCATTAAACTTAAGAGTTTCTGCACAGCAAAAGAAAACATTATTAGAGTACACCAGCAACCAACAGACTGGGAAAAATATTTTGCAATCTATCCATCTGACAAAGGGCTAATATCCAGAATCTACAAAGAACTAAAGAAGATTAACAACAAACAAACAAACAAACCCCTTCAAAAGTGGGCAAAAGATATGAACAGACACTTTTCAAAAGAAGACATTTATAAGGCCAACAAACATATGAAAAAATGTTCATCATCACTAGTCATTAGATAAATGCAAATTAAAACCACATTGAGATACCATCTCACGCCACGTAGAATGGCGATCATTAGAAAATCTGGAGACAACAGATGCTGGAGAGGATGTGGAGAAATAGGAACACTTTTACACTGTTGGTGGGAGTGTAAATTAGTTAAACCACTGTAGAAGACTGTGTGGCAATTCCTAAAGAATCTAGAAATAAAAATTCCATTTGAGCCAGCAATCCCATTACTGGGTATATACCCAAGGGTTATAAATTGTTCTATTATAAAGACACATACACACGTGTGTTCATTGTGGCACTGCTTACAATAGCAAAGACCTGGAACCAACCCAGATGCCCAATAGTGATAGACTGGACAAAGAAAATGTGGCACATATACACCATGGAATACTATGCAGCCATAAAACACGATGAGTTCACGTTCTTTGTAGGAAGATAGATAAAGCTAGAAACCATCATTCTCAGCAAAATGACACAAGAACAGAAAACCAAACACCGCATGTTCTCACTCATAGGCAGATGTTGAACAATGAAAGCACATGGACACAAGGAGGGGAGCATCACACACTGGGATCTGTTGTGGGGAGACTCAGTGGAGGGACAGTGGATAGTAGGGAGGTTGGGGAGGGAAAACATGGGGAGAAATGCCAGATATAGGTGATGGGGCAATTGAGTCAGCAAACCACCTTGCCATGTATGTACCTATGCAACAATCCTGCATGATCTACACATGTACTCAAGAACCTAAAATACAATTAAAAAAAAAAAGAAAGAAACATCTTCTGCTGGACGGTACTGTGGCTCCACAAATGGCGATCACCCCTTTCCTTTCCTTCCTCCACCTTGTATTCCTCTCCCTCCTTTTGCTGTCAACCAAACAAAACAAACACACACACACAAAAAAAAAAAAAATCAAAGAAACAAAGAAGGAAACAGCCCAAGGAGCATTCACCTCACCTACTGCAGGGCTCCCCACCCACGTGTTTACTTCGGGGAAACCTGTAACAGTAGGAGGGATCTCTGCCTCCCTCCTTCTCTCTGGATTCTTCTCTGGGCAGGGGGTCCCAGTGACCCAGAGAAGCCTATCCTCAAGAAATGTTACTCTTTTTCTGTGGATTCAGAGGGGGATGTCCCACTGGGGGCAGTGTGAGGGGGTACAGCAGGAGGGATGTGTGGTTCTGTAGGCCTGCATGTGGGCCACTGCAGATGCTTCTATGAATCTGCACAGGCATTCTCTGAAGGAGACCGATGCCTGCCTAGGGAAAATACAGAAAGAAAAGAATTCAGGAAGATCTGGACTGTGTCTTTACAGGTGGCAATGTGACTCTGAGTGTGAGAAGTCCTCGTTTTTAACATTTAAGTCCCATTTCATCTTACTTTTTTCCCTGTATCTATCTGTGCTTCTATATGTCCTCAGACATATGCATGTATCCTCATCAATACTCACTAAAAGTTGTCTGCCCAGGCACCTCACCTCACACTTAGATCTCCATGTCTAGGTAACTCTTAATGGGCAGAGTTCTTCAGCCTCCCAGTTTTCTCTTGTTCATCTTTGTTTTCCCTTTCTGCCTGGCTTCTCAATATTTACTGTCGGAGCATGTGGGATGGTATGGGGTGGGGGCAGTGGGGAGCAGGGAAGCCTCTTGGCTCCTCAGGCCTTTGTGTGGACCCGGTATAAATCCTGGCCTAAGAGTCTGATGCTTTTTCCTGGCACGTGGCTCTTCTTGTATAAGGGCACAGGAGGCCATTTAGGCAGCCATCTTTGCACACGGAACATCCTGCATTTCAGTTTGCTCTTATCCTCATTGTTCACTCTGATTCTTTGTGTACTTTTGGAGTTTTTCTTCCTTCACTTTTTTCTTGTTCACTGTCTTTACTTTTTGTTCACTTATGGTTTGGGGAGATCAGAATCAGCCTGCAAAAGCAGAGTCTTGGGCACAGAATGCCCTTAGGGAGAAAAAGCCTACTTTTCCTAAGGAAGCCAGAAGGACCCCGGCTGACCCTTGGGGGAGTAAGCAGCATCCCCCTCCTCTATCTGCCTTCTCTCAGTATGGCCATAGGTGGCTCATTACGTCTTTTCTCTGGTGTTCATTTCCTCCCAGTTTTTCATCTCTCCTCCCACCCATTTCCAGGATACTTCCCTGCCTAGGCTTGTAGACTAGAAGCTCATGGCCCCCTGCAGTGTGCTGATGACATCTGGAGGGCATGGTTCAGCCTGCACCTCTGTCCTCTGTAGCTTCTTTAAGTCTACTTGTAGATCAAAGTCCTCGATCCCACTCAGAAGAGATTCCATCAACGAGAAGCTTCTTGGCATTGTGTCCCTTCACTGGGACATTATTGGTTTCTCCTTGCCACTTGTTGTGTATGTCACCATGCAGTGAAGCACCCCTGAACTAGGTCCTTCAGAACAGCTGCTGTGGCATGAAGCTGCCACATTTTGTTCTTATTCTCTTTCTGGTCCTTCTTTCTCTTCCTCCTCCTCCTCCTCCTCCTCTTTCTTCTTCTCCTCTTTCTCCTTGTCCTTCCTTCTCTTTCTCCTTTTACTCCTCTTTCTTCTTCTCTTTTTCTTTTCACTTTCAGCTCTTGGCGGGTCAAGCATTACACTGAGACTGCTTCTTCCTCTGCTCCTTGTGATGTGGAATGCCCCTTTGCAGAACGCAAGTGAGAAAGGTCTCACTTTTGTTCTTAAATAAGCAGAGATGAAGGTCACCAGTTCAACCCCTCTGGTGCTCCACCAAGGCCCCCATGTGTTACTTTTAAGGAAATGTCATAATGAACCCACCCCTTACCCTGTTCTTCATGGCTCACAGGTCTTCCCTGTTCTTTGTGGTTGTTCTAAATGTGTAACTCTGAGCCAGTAGGAGCCTCAGCAAGCTGTCCCCCTTTGCCTTTCCTTTCAACCCAGCCATGTGAAAACAACGATTCAGATTTCAGTGTGTGCCATCAGGCTCTCTCTGCCATGTGTCCATTTGCCCACTCTCACACAGGCAGACACCCAGAGAAGACTGACACAGACACGCTCGCATGCACTCACAGGGAACTTCAGTCTCCTAGTTTTCTCTTGCTCATCTTTGTTCACCCCACAACCACAAAAAATCACAAACACACATGCACAAGGAGATACATATACAGACACAAACATGTACCGTAGCATACACACACACACACACACACATGCACAAGGAGATACATATACAGACACAAACATGTACCGTAGCATACACACACACACACACACACACACACACACACAAAACCCTCACGCAGGTCCAGGGATGCAGACCCAATCATTCTCCCACACACATGCACATGCACACACATCGCCACAGGCATGAGACTGCCCATGAACTCTCCCATAGGGGCTCTCAGTTGGCCACAGGCAATGGGCCATGGGCTAGGATTACTGGCTCCGGGATTGGATTATTATACTGTTGATTTGGCAACTAGGGCCTTCTCCTGAGAATGCATGTGAGAAGTTCGTTATCAGATAGGCCCCAGCAGCTGGTTGAAACTGGAGCCTCCTGGGTCATCCTGCTTAAAAAGGGACAACACTTTGGGGCAGAGGCAGAGAGAGTCCCCTTGGGAACCTTGGCCCTCTGTGATGCCATGGAATCAGTGTTGTGTGGTGGCCTTCCCCACCTCCCCTAAGCCACCCTCCTCTTACCCCCCACTCCCTGTGCGAAAGCCAGGACAGCCTGCACAGAGTCAGACTTGAGTGAGTTGCTGAGTATCACCTCTGAGGGAGATTCCTGTTTCAAGCCCTGTGACTGCCTGTTGAGCCATCTGCCCGTTCTGGTGACCTCTACGTGTCAACCCAAGGTGGTAAACTCTACCTGGAGCTCCAGGCTTTAGGAGAACCAACAGTCCTGCAGCAAAACCTTGTGTAAGACAGCTGGGTAACCAGCACCTTGTCCTGGGGCGGCAGCCCTATGATCCCAGTCTTCCTCTGGTTTCCCAGTGGCCATGATTATGCGTCCATTGTCTTCTTTTTTTCTGCATGAGCATGAGCCATGAAACTTAGAGAGGTCCAAAAAAAAGTCAAAGGCTGGCTGCATGAAGGGGATTCCCACAGTGTCTCCAGTCTACTGGTCCTAGGTCATAAGTGGTCAGCCTGAGACCAGGTGGCTGGTTTCTTTTTATTCTCCTTGTCTTTTTAAATTTCTCCTTCCTCTTTTTTTTTCCACATTGGAAAGAACAGAAGCCGTGGGATTGGAGGGGAAGGGTTAAGGTTATAGTTGGCATTTGTAAAGCCATACTGCCATCGAGTGGAATCTGTTTCTGAAAACAGAAGGCAGCTGGGAATGAGTGCTGGAGAAATCTCAAGAGCATAGAAGATGTGACTGAAGCTGGATGAGAAAGGAACTCCTGGCTGGCCCGTTGCTCATTCCCATGATGGTGCCCAGGCTCCACAGCCCTCTCCAAAAAAAGGGCAGGCAGGGGTGACCCACCATGGGTTTCCTTGGCCATCTCCAGAAATTACCAGGCATGTCATCCCACCCACAGCACCCTGAAGCTTCTTTTTTGACTGAGAGGATAGAGGACCTCTGGACCCAGTGTGGCCCCAGCCAAGGGCACCCCAGAACTCCCCATAGAAGAGACCAGAGTAAACAACCCCAGTCCCAGCCATCAGTGGCCAGTGGCTTCCCTTAAGCCCATCTCTAGATGGCTGCCTGGGCAGCTCCTCCCCCTGGGCTGACTGGTTTTGGGGCTGCCTGGATGCTCTGTCCCTGGACCTCTAGAATAGCTGCTTCTCCATCTCCATGGGGTCCAAATGGGAGGCACACTTTCTTCAGGGGCTCTGAACCACAATGGGGAAAACCCTGGCTTAGTCAGAGTCCCCCCAGTCCAACATATTCTTGCTGAAGTCTGTGCCTGTCAGAAAGCAAGTGTCCCTTCAGCCTGTCATGTTCAGAAACAACTGCCACTGGATGGAAGTGTGGCTCCAGAAATGGCAGTCACTTATTTCCCTCCCCCCCATTTTGTCTTCCTCTTTCTCCTTTTGCTGCCAACAGAACAAAACAAACAACAATAAAACAAAAAATGAAGACAGAAAGAAACCAGCCAAAGAGCATCCACCTCACCTACAGCAGGGCTCCCATCTACGTGGTCTCTGGGGAAAACTGTGACAGTCGGAGGGCTCTCTGCCTCCCTCCTTCCCTCTGGATTCTTCTCTGGGCAGGAGTCTCAGTGAACCAGAGGAGACTATCCTCAAGAAATGTCACCTCTGAGGCTGTGGCATGGTGGGGTAGGTCACACTGGGGGCAGTGTGAAGGGGTACAGGGGGAGAGGTTTGTGAATGCATGGGCCTGCCTGTGGGCCATTACAAATTCCTTTTCTGAATCTGCCCAAGCCTCCTAAGGAGACCCAGCTGCCTGATTGTGCACAACACACTTGTCAATAGACAGCACACTCTTGGGGAAGGGATGAAAGCTTGGATCAAAAGCAACCAAGTCCAACAGACGTCCACAGATTGTTCACCCTTCTAGCAGAAGGGAGTCAAGCCAGGTGTCTCTCAGGATGGGACTCAACAGGTCGGACACCTGTCTAAGGCCTTCAGCTACCTTTCTCACTGGAGCCTAGGCACTCATCCATACCCAGGAGTGGGAGGGTATTCTAAGTGGCATATCTGATGGAGCATGCATGCTTACTGAACGTGGTGGCTCACCAGTTAGTTCCCTGGGCACCTTGACCATTCTGCCAAGTACACGGTTAGCCAGGCCCTGGTCATATTTACTTTCACCTGGGCCTCCTCTGTGTACCTGTGCTGGACACGGAAGTGAAGGCTGAGGCTGGCGTGTCTGTGTAGGTGGTGAGGTGGCTGTGCCTTGGTTTGATACAAAGCCATCTGGGCTCCTCAAGCTGAATTATGTTGCTTGTCAGATATTCAGCCTGGAAAATGGATGAAACAGTGGATGACCAATTATGCCCCTCCTTTTGGGTGTCCAGGCAGAAATGGGAAAGGCGGGCATGGGTCCTTTATAGAGAGCCCACGTTGGGAAGCAAAGCTGTGGCCACATAATTCTAAATGTTGCATGTCTTACCAAGGCCACTCAGTGACTGGAGAGCAGCATGGAACACAACACGCAGAATATTGCAAATGTTTTCTGTCTTCATTTGTTACAAGTCTTCCTGGATGTGTAGGTAGTACTGAGAATGGCCAGAGCTTCATAGGACAGAAAATTTACCCTGTAGCAGGAGCGGCAGGGAACAAACCTCTCAAACATGGAACTGAGGAAGGAAGTGGCTTTTTATTAAGCTGGGAGCTGCATGGGCTACAGCCTCATTCACTGAGCTCCCCGAGCTGCAGCTTCTCTCCCCTTCTATAAGCTTTACAATGCTAAAGGGGAAACTGAGGTGGAACTATGTCATTGTCCATTTGCTGGATGTCCAACCTTACAGTCTTTTGGCTTCATTGATTTGCTAATTCATATGGAGAGTGAGTGGGGACCGGCAGGGGAGGGGGCTTACAGAGACAAGACAAAAGAAACAAGCTGTTTGTTGGCAGAGGTGTTTCCAGGAGGGAGCCTGGTCCGTGGAGACACGGGGGCGTGAACCAGTGCCTGGCTCCAGCCAGTGGGGATAACATTCATTTGCAGCTCTTCCAAGGTTGACAGATAGCAGAGACACTGGGAACTAAAAAGGGAGTCATTTCCCCAGCTCTTTAGTATTTTATTTCGTTTTTTTTTCTTCTTCACCCTCCTTCCCATCTGGAAGCGGGGAGGAGGAGGTGAAACTGAAGGAGGTGAGGGGGTCTCCCCTCTCACCCCTGGGTTATGATTCCCACACTCGGGTTGTATGCCCCAATCTCACAAACATCAATTTCATGTATGGGCTTGCACTCTCAGGGCATTCCAGGAAAAAGGGCAACATCACCATGGAACAGGAGTCACCCACTTTTGGTCACTTGTCAACTATTGTCGACCCTTTTCTCATATGTAGTAATCACCATGGGGGCACCTCTGGTGCCTGCCTAAGAAATACACAGGAAGAAAGGAATGCAGAAAGATCTGGACTGCATTCTTAGGGTTGGCATTGGGAGTCTGAATGTCAGAGGTCCTCGTTCTTAACATTTAACTCTGATCACGTCTAACCTTTTTCCTGTCTTCATTTGTGCTTCCATACATCCTCAGCCACATACATGTATCCGCACCCATAGTCATTCACAAGCATATGTCCAGGCACCACTTCTCAAACCCGGTCCCATTGTCTAGGCAACTCTAAGCTTCCAGGATCTCTCGTTTGTCTTTCTTGTCCCTATCTGTGTGGCTTTCCAATATTTGCTGGTGGATGGTGTGGGATGGGGTGTGTGGGGATGGGGGTAGTGGAGAGCAGGGCAGCCTCCAGGCTTGACAGGCCTCTGTGCCAATGTGGTGCCAACCTGGGCCTAAGTGGCTGACACTTTCTCCTGGCTGGTGGCTCTTCCTCCTCTGTGAGGCCCCAGGAAGCCACTTGGGTTGCTACCTGTCCACCTGTTATCATCCTTATTGCTCAGTTGTATTTTTTGTGTACTCTTGGAGTTTTTCTCCCTTCATATTTTTAGTCTTCACTGTCTTTTAGTCCACTTCTGGTCAGTTGGGCATGCGCACATCATTAGGGAGAACATGCTTACTTTCCCCAAGGAAATTAGAAAGACCCTGGCTGACCCCTGAGGTGCATAATCAGAATCCTCCTCCTCTTTCTGCCCTCTCTCCCTATTGCCATAGGTGGCTGATTACCTGTTTTTCCTGGTGTCCAGTTTCTCCCCATTTTTTAATCTCTCCTCCCATTTCCAGGGTCCCTCCCTGCCTTGGCCTTATGGACTAGGGGCTTGGTGGCCCCTTGCAGTATGTTGATGACATACAGAAGGCATGGGTTTGCCTGCACCTTTTTTTCTCTTTTGCTCCTCCAGGCCTACTTCTGGATCCAGCCCTTTGATCCCAATCAGAAAGGATCCCAATGACAAGAAGCTTTTCAGTGGTGTGTCCTTTCACTGGGACGCCACTTGTGTCCTTTGCTGCTTGTTGTGTATGTCATCAAGCAGTGATGTACCGCTGAACTAGATCTTTCAGGACAGCTGCAGTAACATGAAGCTGCCACTTGTTGTTGTTCTCCTTCTTCCTCCTCCTCCTCTTCTTCTCCTCCTCCTCCTTTCTTCTTCTTCCTTTTTTTTTTTTCACTTTTGGCTCTTGAAGGGACAAGTGTTCTATGGAGACTGCTTCTTCTACTGCTTCTTGGTGATGGGTGTGCCCCTTTGCAGCACTAAGCCTGGAGGGAGGCTTCACTTTTGTTCTTAAAGGAGCAGAAATGAAGGTCACCAGTTCAGTTTCTCTGGTGCTTCAAAAAGCCACCCAGGTGTTACTTTTAAGTAAAATGTCATCATGAATTTATGGCTTTCCCAGTACCTCTTGGCTTGCTGTTTTTCCCCATTCTCCTTGCAGATACTGTAAACGTCCAATAATGAGCCAGTGGGAGCCTCAGGAAGTTGTGTCCTGTTGCCTTTCTTTCCAGTCCAGCCATGTGAACACAACAATCTGCATTTCAGTGTGTACAGGCAGGCTGTCTCTGTCACGTGCCCATTTGCCCACTCTCACTCACACAGGCAGATATCCACAGACCACAGATACAGACACACATACACACACTTGAAGGGACCCTACACCCAGAAACATAATCACAAACACACAAGCAGGGACCCCACACCCAGAAACATAATCACAACACACACAAGAAACCTCACACAGACACAAGGGTGCAGGCCCAACTGTTCTCCCACACAGACACACATACACATGCACCCCCACAAGGCATAAAACTGTCCACACGCTCTCCCATACAGGTTCTGAACTGCGAGTTTTCCTGTCTCTAGGCCTGGGTCGTCATGCCATTGATTGGGTAACTTGAGCCTTCTTTTGAGAATAAATGCAGGAAATCTGTTATCAGATAGGTCCCAGCAGTGGGTGTGAAACTGGAGCTTTCTTGGCCAAACTGCTTAAAAACTTAGAAAGGATCCCATAATCACAAAGCTTCTTGGTTGCATGTTTTTTCATGAGGACATCACTGCTGTATCTTTGTCACTCCTATTCATTGTCATTCCTTCTTTTCAGTCTGATTCTTTTGTCTTTTTCTGTTTTTACTTTCACTGCTTTACATGATTTTTAACATAATTGGTATCACTTTCGGTTATTTTTTTCTTTTGTGTTTTTCAATTTGTTGTTTTACTTTTTTATTTAGTACTTTGAGATTTGAATTGATTTTGTATTTTCTTTCTCTCTTTTTTTTTTCTGGACCAAAGTTAGTCATTTTAGGTGATTAATTTCTTTTCTCAAGTGGTGGATTCATAGTAATGTTTTATCATATTTTTAATTTAGTGGTTTTTGTGTCTTTTTCTACTGAATTGTTTTGGAGTGGTTATTGAATGGCTTTATTGTTATATGATTTTTTTTTCTCCATTTATTTTACTCTGTAAGTTTTTTGTGGCTTTTCAGGGCATTTAAAAAACTTAGTTTTATTAGAGTTGATTATATATCAATGAGGGATTATTACGTTTTTATTTTGGGAAGATCATTTCCCTTTTGCATCGTATGTTTTAATTTTCTCTTGCTTCTTGTTTAAGTGACCCACGTTCTGAACCACATCTTTTCTTTTGCTGTTCACTTGATCATATTTTGGAGTATTTCCTTTTTAGATTGATCAAATGTGATTGTAAGAAATTTCATATTTTATGTCTCATAGGAATAGCTAATAGAGAATATATTTTGTAATATATATTTAAACTTTACCTCATTCTATAATGTTTATTACATTTTCATCATGTCTTACACACAATTTTTACTACATTGAGAAATGTATTCTTAAAGCAGTGATAAGTCAACTCATTTTAATATAAATTCATTATTTCATAGACTATATGACTTGGCTTAAATAGATCTTTCTGGGGAATCAGGAAAATTGTAAAGTCATTAATAAATTCTTTACTCTTTAATAATAAAATATTTTAATAAAAATGCTAAAAACACTTAATTTCAAACCAAAACATAGTATAATATCTGGTAAATAGATTTAAAACTATGTTGCAAAGATTATTAAAATAATTCATATACAATGACCATTTATAGAGATTCATTTAAATGAAAATTTCTTTTTCTGTATCAAAATGAGGGGATTATTATGAGTAAGAAGTTTTGGATCACTAAATTCTTAAAAAATTGTCCACTTTATAATTCCATTAAGGTACAAAAAATCAAATATATGCCATGTTTCCTTTATCATTCATAGAAATTTAAAGTATGATAACAGGTATTTCTTATTGAGGTGATTAGCTTGTCTCTTATACATTGATGTGTGGACAATTGTTTACTGCAACATTTAAATAGTAATCCACAAATTGTTCAATTTTTTTATACCAGCTGAAACTATATTTGCATATTTGTGAAAACAATTGGAAACTGTCTGAATTCTGTTCATTTTGAGAATTACTAATTTTCGGTGGAACCATTTGGTGGAATTTTGTGTAGATATTTTTAAAATATTTAAGTTTTTTTTTTCCCATTTATTTTAAAATATTTAAGTTTATGTGGTTACTATGAGATATTATTAAATAAAGAAAACATGTCTGGAGTAATGTGTCTAATACAAACTCATTTTGTGTAACAACAAACAAACTTCTGCATGTTTCTAAGTACACGTGTCTTTGATTGTTATGGGAAAAAATTGTGAGGCATTTATTCTATATTTCTATTTTTTATTTTTATTTTTATTTATTTATTTATTTTTGAGACGGAGTTTCGCTCTTGTTACCCAGGCTGGAGTGCAATGGCGCGATCTCGGCTCACCGCAACCTCCGCCTCCTGGGTTCAGGCAATTCTCCTGCCTCAGCCTCCTGAGTAGCTGGGATTACAGGCACACGCCACCATGCCCAGCTAATTTTTTGTATTTTTAGTAGAGACGGGGTTTCACCATGTTGACCAGGATGGTCTCGATCTCTTGACCTCATGATCCACCCGCCTCGGCCTCCCAAAGTGCTGGGATTACAAGCGTGAGCCACCGCGCCCGGCCTATTCTATATTTCTAACATCTTTTAACCTCCATGGATTTGGAATTGTTTTTTGGAAAAAATTATTAATCTTCTCTTTTATACATTTTATATTGATTTCCTTATTTCAATGCCTTTGTATTATATTTCCAAATACAATCTTCTTTTATAAGACATGCAAACTTTATATGAAGAAAAGCATCATAAGTAAACTTAAAGACTATTTATATACAGTGTGGTTCCATTTAAAAGATATATAATGGATGTCACTAGTTCCTAGAATATATAATGCACTCCTTTATATTAATACAGAAACAAAGCCTGATAGAAATATAGTCAAAGAACAGACAATTCATAGAAGACAAAAATATATGGCCAATAATCATAATAAATGTAGTTGACTTTAATGTTAGGTCATCATAGTTGCCACAATCAAAAGTCTCCAGAATTCTGTTTTAGAAAGGATTTGATTAAATAACTACTATCTGTAAAATTATACATTTTTAAAGTATTGTATCTGTATCATTATTTTAGTGTTTGTAAATTTTGACTTATGTTTTATTTGTATAATATATGGAAATAATTGTATATATGAACAAATTGGCTTTATTGTTTGTAAATATCTTAAATATTGTTTGTAAATATCTTAAATGCATGTTAAATATCTTTCAAAAAAGAATGATTTTAAAATTACACTGTAATACAATGCAATATTTTGAAGCCACTGAAATATTGAGACTATTTTTATATTAAATATTATTAATACATTTATAAGTGAATAAAAATGAATTGCAGAAGTATGTTATGATGGTCTCATTTATATTATAAACTCCAAATCTAAATTATTATATTATTATAAATACTATGTATGTGTACATTTAAATAGACAAAGGTCTAGAAATAATATCTATGTTTTCTTCTGGAAATAGAAGGACTGAAGGATATTAAATGTTTAGTGGTAAGAAGACTTGTGTCCATGTTCTTTGAATTATATAAAGTTATATTTTATTCATGTATTAGTTGTGTAAATAAATAAATATAAAATTTCCAAGGAATATAGGAGTTTGTCAAGGGGCTATAAGGGAACAATGGGGCTGAATGATCAGTTTTGGAAGCCTAGTAAAACAAGAGTAACAGTGGTAGACATTCCTGCACTTCTGGGGGGAGAAATATGACTAGGATAAGAGAAACAGCTAGTCCACCTGACAGATAAATTATTTTGCTTTCAAATACATTAGATACCAACAAGATGAAGGTTACTCAACATTGTATGCCTTTGATTTAATGTTTATTAAGAACTCATCTAATAATTTTGCATTCTCTTTAACCTGCTTAATTGGGAAATTGGGGTGTTTTCTGCTCAACAGACATATCTGACCTGTATGATAATGGCATTTCTCATTATAAATCAATAAACTTTCCTTCTCTTTCTGTATCTTTCAGTCTTATGATGTAATCAGCGTGATTTCACCTCATGAATTTGGATGAATTCTAGGATGTGGGCAAGATCGGGTTGTAAAACCTCTAAGATTTACAGCAATGGCCTGGATCATGATGAATTTACCAAAGCAAATAACACCTGTGAGATGGTCCTGCAGCAGCCAACCAGTGTGTTCTTTTTGTGACATCCAGTTCTTGTTGTATAACTTTATATTCCTATAAATCTTTGAAGGCCCCAATAAAGTTTGTCTCTAAGTGCTGCGTTAGATCTATATGACTACATCTAGTAAATTGTGAATTTTAAGTAAATATCTTATAAGAATGCCATATATAAAGCATTACTAAAATTGGTATCAAAATATGACCTTCTTCCTACATTTATTCATTTATTTATGTCTTTTTATTCATTTATTTTAGTGAAAAATATAAGGAAAGAGAGGAAGGATTAATCTAAAAAAGAATTAAGTTTCCAGTACACTTTATTTGCTGCCAATTTTTTCATGGAATCTACATCTTTTTATGCTAATCCTCATCATATTATTTTACATCTTAACTATTTTCCTGATGAAAATGGTTGGTGTGCTTTTTAAAAAATAATTTTCTACTTTCTTTCTAAAATGCTTAGTACTATACAAATAGAATATACTAATTAAAAACAGTAATAAATATTATGGTAAAAAATACAAGTAAAATGGAAAAACATTAGATAGCAGCTTTTAATATTTCATATAGTTCACAAATTTTTCAGGAATTAGAGATTTACAGAAAATAATTATAGACTATAATGATTGCCAGGGATATAGAAAATAAAACTTCTACCTCTGAATTGTAATAAAAAATAAACAGATTAGAAAGCATATATTATATCTGAAAATGTCAGATAAACTTAGCCTATAAATTAAAATATAAAATTTGTTCAAATAAGTAATTAAAGCTGACATTGTAAAATGAATATTTAGAGAGATTGTGAAACATGAGTATTTTACACAATCTTCTGAAATTCGCCCCTGGCATCAGAATTAAAGGATCTGAAAAATCACAAATGAAGGTATCGTGACATTTATGTATATTCTAGAGTTATGTTATGCACACTTAATAAATTACAGATAATTATTTAAAGATGGTATAATGTTACTAATCACACATTAGAGTTTTAAAACTTTTGAGCCAACCTGAACATCAAAAGCAGTAATCACAGACTTCTTCAAAATGACGTCTGATAAAAGGCATTTTATGCATCAGAAGGCACAATATTATAAAGATGACAGCACTCTTCAAAATAATCTAAATAGTCAATGCAAGCCCTATCAAAATTAAGGTTGCCTACTTTGAAGAAATTTACAACCTGTTTCTAACATTTATTTATTTATTTATTTATTATGGTGAAAAGATATACATATATTTAGAATTAGCCAGCTGGACTCAGTTTAGATGATCCTAATTTTGTTGGCAACATCCAAAGCATCGTAATCAGGAGCCAGTCGAACATATGTCTTCTTCTCTCCATCAGGCCGAATCAGGTGTTGACCTTGGCCACATCAACGTCATAGAGCTTCTTTACAGCCTGTTTGATCTGGTGCTTGTTGGCTTTAACATCCACAATGAACACAAGTGTGTTGTTGTCTTCTATCTTCTTCATGGCAGACTCAGTGGTCAGCGGAAACTTGATGATAGCATAGTGGTCCAGTTTGTTTCTCCTGGGGGCACTCTCCTGAGGATATTTGGGCTGCCTCTGGAGTCACAGTGTCTTGGGCCGTCGGAAGGTGGGTGACGTGCGGATCTTCTTTTTTTTGTGGCTGTGGACACCTTTCAACACTGCCTTCTTGGCCTTTAAAGCCTTCGCTTTGGCTTCGGCTTTAGGAGGGGCAGGAGCTTCCTTCTTCGCTTTCGGTGCCATCTTGTGAAAAGCTGTTTCTAACATTTATATAAAAATGTAATGGACCCAGAATAGCCAAAACAATATTGAAATACACAAAGTTTGAAGAGTCACATTTCCAAATTTTTAAACTTATTATAAAGCTGGTACTGGCATAGGATATAAATATTGATCAATGAAATAGAATTTAAAGTCCAGACATAAACCCTCACATAAGTTAATTTGCAGCCAATTAACTTCTGACAAGGGAGGCAAGACAATTAAAAGGGGAACTAACTATTTTCAACAAATGGTGCTGGGACAACTTGGCATCCATATGCAAAAAATAAGTAAATAAAAAAGAAAATTACACCCCTACCTCATGAAAAATACAATAATTAACTGAAAATAAGCCCAAGACTCAAATATAAGGTTTACACTACAAAACTTTTAGGAGGAAATATAAAGTAAATCTATCTGTCCTTGAATTCGGCATTGGATTTTTAATTTTTACACCAAAAGCACAGTTTGATAAGGAAAAAAATGGATAAATTGGATACAATTAAAATTAAAAAAACAAACAACTTCTGCTTCAATGAACACAGTCAGGAAAGATGAAAGACAGCTACAGAGTGCCAGAATATTTTTGCAAATAATATATCTCATGACTTGTATCTAAATTATATAAGGCCAGACACGGCTTATCCTGTAATCCCAGCACTTTGGGAGGCCGAGGTGGGTAGATCACTTAAGGTCAGGAGCTTAAGACCAGCCTGGCCAACATGGTGAAACCCTGTCTTTACTAAAAAACAAAACAAAACAATAAAACCCAGCACTTTGGGAGGCTGAGGCGGGTGGATCATCTGAAGTAAGGGAGCTTGAGATCAGCCTGACCAACTTGGTGAAACCCCGTCTCTACTAAAAATACAAAAAATATTAGCCTGGCATGATGGCACATGCCTGTAGTCCCAGCTACTTGGGAGGCTGAGGTAGGAGAATTGCTTGAACCTGGGAAACAGAGGTTGCAGTAAGCGGAGATCATGTCACTCCATTCCAGCTTGGAAGACAGAGTGAGACCCTATCTCAAAAAAATTTAATTTAATTAAAAATATATCAAAAAGAAAATTAGCCAGGTATGGTGGTGCATGCCTGTAATCTTAGTTACTTAGGAGGCTGAGGTGGGAGGATTACTTGAACCTGGGATGCAGAGGTTGCAGTGAGTAGAGATCACACTGCACATTTCAGCCTGGGTGACAGAGTGAGACTTTTTCTCAAAAACTAAGCTAACTAAACTAAAATAAAATGTAATTACAGCTAAATAATAAAACAAACAATAAACCGATTTTATAATGATGAAAGGATCTGAATAGATTCTTCTGTAAAGAAGACATACAAATCACAAATTGCACATGAGAAAATGTTCAACACCATTAGTCATCAGGAAAATGCAAATCAAAACCATAAAGCGATACCAATTTATACCCAGTAGGATAGTTTTTCTTTTTTAATAAAAAAGCAAAATAATAAATGTTAGAGAGAATGTGGGGAAACAGGAATATATGGCATTGTTGGTGGTAATGATAAATGATGCAGTCATGGGGCAAAACAATTTTGTGGTTCCTCTATAAGTTAAACATAAAAATAACATGCTATGCAGCAATTTTACTACTGATACATAGGCAAAATAACTAAAAAACAGGTGTTGAAAGAAAAATTGTACAGGACTGTTTACAGCAGACACATTTATACTAGGAAAACATGGAAACAACTCAAATGCACTTCAACTGGTGAAAGGAAAACAAAATGTATATTTATACAATGAAATATTAATTTGGTAATAAGCAGGAAAGAAGTATACATATATACTGCCAGAATAAACCTTGAAAGCACTATGCCAAAAAAGAAGAAAAAAAGACAAGAAAAAGGAAAACAAAAAATCTTGCCTGGTGGTCTTGGAAAAGCAAAAGCATTATGCTATGTGAAAGAACCCAGTCACACAGTAACATATATAATTTCATATAAATAAAATGTTCACAAGAGGCAAATTTATAGTGTCAGAAAAAATTGCTATTTGCTTAAGGATGGGTTTTCCCTTCAGTTATGATTGAGAACTGATGTCTAAGGAGTGTGTGATTTTATTCACTGTTAATGAAAATGCATAAAATTGACAGTAGTGATATTTACACATATCACTACTATATCTATAAATATCCTAAACCATTGAATTGTATACTTTAAATAACGTATTGTACTATATGTGTGTATCTCATGGTGTTTAAAATAATAGATGTCTGGCTAGCAGCTCTCAAGGCAGCCTCTCCCAACCAATTACATTCCTATGTAGCAAGAGGGCAAAATAGGACTCTTCGACACTCATCACCCTACAGAAGTATCCATTTGAACAACTATTCATGTACAAAATTACCTTTACCAGAGCTAAAGAAAGCAGGTGAGACATTACAGCAACTTGGTGTAGCAAATAAAGAAAAATGCATTTGAGGGTGGAGAAAGGGTGGATCATTTGAGGTCAGGAGTCTGAGACCAGGCTGGCCAACATGGTGAAACCCCGTTTCTACTAAAAATGCAAATATTAGCCAGGCATGGTGGCAGGTGCTTGCAATCCAAGCTACTCAGGAGGCTGAGGCAGGAGATTCGCTTGAACTTGTGAAGCGGAGTCTGCAATGAGCTGAGATCCTGCCACCGCACTTCAGCCTGGGCAACAGGGCAAGACTCCATTTCTAAAGTGGGGAAAAAAAAGTGACAAAATTACAGTTTTACATTACCCACATCACCCCTCCACCAACTCGAAGTTGCACAGCATGGAGAAAGATATCCATCTATGAGGGGAAGAAAAAAAAAAAACAACTGAGCACTGGGCACTGGACTGTCTCAGATCCCCAAACTGGGCCCATTCCAGTAAAACCTTACACCAGAGAGGCCCCCACAGCCCCAGGCTCCAGGCTGGTACATGCGGACTGATCCTCCAGGCCCACTTTGGCACCAGGTAGGATCCTGCAGATCCAGGCTCTAGGCCTGCTCAATAGACTTGGTCTCCAAGACTGCCCTAGCACCAGGTTGGCTCCTGTGGCCCCAGGGTTTAGACTGGTACCAGCACCAGACTAAAGACCTGTCCCAGTGCCAGGTTAACATGCTGGCCTCAAACACCAGGTGGGGACCCATGAAAACATGTTCAATGCCTTCCCAGTGCCAGGCTGGTCTTATGGTCTCACCTTTCAGCTGATCCAGGATCTAGGCCCTTTCAAATAGACCTCAGTGCTGGACAGGCACTATGGCCTTAGACTCCAGAGTTGTCCCTGTGTACCCATATACCAGGACAAGTACCAAATGCCCCAGGACCCAGGCCAGATATGCTGTCCTAGAATCTAGGCCAGCAACTCCATACTCAGCCTCTAGACTGACATCATTGGACATGACTCCAAGCTTGCCCCCATATTCTCAGGCTTCAGGCCAGCCCAGTGGGCTCCAGGCTCCAGACCAGCCCCTGCAGACCCAGGCTCCACACTAGACTTAGCAATATGCCAGCCTGAGGCTCTAAACTTGTTACTGTGGACTTACACTTCAGAGGACTCAGGGTCCAGTCATGTCTCAGCAGACCCAGGGTTCAGGCCTATTCCTGTATACAGTCATGCCTGACCATACCCCTTTGACTGAGGCTCCGAGAACACCCCTGCAGACTCAGAATCCAGGTCAGCTTCTGTGGATCCAAGATCCAGACCCACTTCTGCATCCTTAGGTTCCTGACTGGTCCAGTGTCAGTCTAGTTCCTGTGGCCTCAGACTTCAGACTCATCCCAGTAGAAACAGATGCCAAAGTGCCTGGCCAGCCCCTGCAGACTCAGCGTTAAGTCTCACCTCAGCTCCAGGTCAGCCCCTGTGGACTTAGGCTTGAGGTTGGCCATCATAGATACAGGCTCTATGCCTGCCCTCATGGACCCAGGCTCTAGGTGCTTCCCTACAAACCTCCCCCTTGTTGAAGTCTACTCAATTGGATTCAGATATCAGGCCCAACACCACAGACTCAGCCACCATACCCAGCTGCCTGCTGACCCAGGCACAAGAACTACATGCCTGAGGACCCCAGAAGCAAGCTCACCCTCAAACTTTACCAGATGGCCTGCACAGAGTCCCTGGATAGACTGACTGCTGAAGGATTTTACCTTATAAAGCCAGTCTGTAAGTACTAGAACAGGCTCTTCAGATGTGTAGAAATAAACATATGGCAATAAGAAATAGGAAAAGCCAGGGAGACATAACATCATCACAAAAATGCAATCTCCCATTAGCTGAAACCAAAAAAATAGAGATATGTGAATTGTATGACAGAGTTGAAAATAATTGTTTTAAGAAAATTTAGCAAACTTAAAAAAAAAAAACAAATAATTCAATAAATTCAGAAAATAAATAATCAGAATGAGAAGTTTAACAGAGACTGAAATTATTTTTAAAAGACCATAAATTCCGTGGCTGAAAAATACAATGAATAAAGTGAAAAATGAAATAAAGAACATGAAGAACATAACTTATGAAGCAGAAGAAACAATCCCGTGATTTAGATGACAGGTTATTTGAAAATATACAGACAGAAAAGAATAAAAAGAAATTCAGAAGGCCAGATGCAGTGTGTCATGCCTGTAATCCCAACACTTTGGGAGGCTAAGGTAGGCACACCACCTGAGGTCAGGAGTTCAAGACCAGCCTGACCAACATGGAGAAATCCTGTCTTTACTAAAAATACAAAAAATTAGCCAGGTGTGGTGGCACATGCCTATAATCCCAGCTACTTGGGAGGCTGAGGCAGGATAATCACTTAAACCTGGTAGGCAGAAGTTGTGGTGAGCCAAGATCACGCCATTGCACTCCAGCCTCGGAAACAAGAGCAAAACTTCATCTCAAAAAAAAAAAAAAAAAAAAGAAAGAAATTAAGAAAGATTAAAGATATTATGGGGGGGGAGAGGATCCACGATGGCTGTTTAGGAACAGCTCAGGATTGCAGCTCCCAGTGAAAGTGCAGAGGGTGAGTGGACGCCGCATTTTTATTGCCCACAGGCTAGGAAATTCCCAGACAGAGGAGCTCCACAGGTTACCAGCGCTGTAACCACGCTGTTTCGGCCAGCGCGGCTGTGCCGGCTGGCGCTGCTGCTTTGCCCCGTGCGGCTGCTTTGTCGGCGCCCCAGAGCAGCGGTTCTCCGTACAAAATACACCAGTCCAGGTGCTGTTTTGGCTGGCGATTGGAGCCACGGGAAGTCGCCCATTTGTCTATTTAAAAAGGGGACTGAGCAGAGAACCAGGACAGTAGATTCCAGGGCAAAAAAAAAAAAAAATAAGTGCCACAAACCTCAGTGCCGCTGTTTAAGCCAGTGCAGTGAGTGGCCACAGGGGAAAACAAACAGACCCTGGCGCCTCTTCAACAGGCGACTGGAACACCAACTTAAAAAAGGCTCTGAGGCAGGGAGCCAGGTGATCAGGCTCGGCTGGTCCCACCCTCACAAAAGAACAGAAACCAGAAACTCTCTGGATTGAGAGTTTCACAGTAAGCACAGCTGAACCCGGGATGGTCCAGCTCTGTGGGGGAGGGGCATCCACCATTACCGAGGCAGCCCACCACTACAGAGGTAGTCAGCCAATGCTGAGGCAGCCCGCCATTGCCAAGGCAACCCCCCACTGCAGAGAGACTCTGCCTCAACAGAGGCGGGCCACCATCGCCAAAGCAGCTCTAACTACACCCATATAAACAGGACTGCAGGGAAGTTCACTTGGCAGCTAGGCGGAGCCCACAGCAGCTCAGCAAAGCCTCTACAGGCAGACAGTGACTAGGCTGCCTCCTTGCTGGGCAGGGAAGCTCTGAAGGAAAAAAAAAAAAGAGAGAGAAGGCAGCAGCATAACCGAAACTCATAAAGCCATAAATCCCTGGGACAGAGCACCTGGGAACAAAAAGCAGTTTATGAGTTCTGCTGCAGTAGACCTAAACGTACCTGCCCAGTAGCTCTGAATGAACAACAGAGCTCACAGCTCACCATTTGAGCTCCTAAAAGGAAAAGACCATCTCCTCAAGCAGCTCCCTGACCCCTGTATATCCAAAGAGCCACCTCATAAAGGAGAGATCAGATTGACACTTGGCGGGTTTCCTTCTGGGACAAAGATAGCAGAAGAAGAAAACTGGTAACAACCCTTACTGTTCAGCAGCTGCTGCAGGTGAACCCCAGGCAAGCAGGGCCTGGAGTGAACCTCAGCAGACCTACAGCACAGGGGCCAACTGTCAGAAGGAAAACAAAGAAACAGAAATAACCTCATCATCAACAAACAGAATGTCAATCTGAAAGATTTCAGACCCAATCTGAAAGCCAGCAACTACAAAATCGACAGGTGGATAAATCCTTAAAGATGGGAAGAAACCAGTGCGAAAAGGATGAAAACACCCGAAACCAGAACACCTCTCCTCCTACAAGGGATCACAACTCCTCACCAGCAAGGGAACAAGGTTGGATGTAGAACAAGTGTGATGAAATGACAGAATCAGACTTCAGAAGGTGGGTAGTAAGAAACTTCTGTGAACTTAAAGAACATGTTCTAACCAAATGCAAAGAAACTAAGAACCTTGAAAAAAGATTTGACGAAATGCTAACGAGAATGGACAAAATAGAAAGGAATATAAGTGAATTGATGGAGCTGAAAAATGCAACACGAGAACTTCGCGAAGCATGCACAAGTATCAACAGCCGAATTGACCAAGCAGAGAAAGGATATCAGAGGTCGAAGATCAACTCAATGAAATAAAACAGGAAGGCAAGACTGGAGAAAAAAGGGTAAAAAGGAATGAACAAAATCTCCAAGAAATGTGGGACTATGTGAAAAGACCTAATCTATGTTTGATAGGTGTTCCTGAATGTGACGAAGAGAATGAATCCAAGCTGGAAAATACTCTTCAGGATATTATCCAGGAAAACTTCCCCAACCTAGCAAGGCAGGCAAACATTCAAGTCCAGGAAATACAGAGAACACCACAAAGATATTCGTCAAGAAGAGCAACCCCGGTTCCATCAAAAATCACATCAGGGAGAAGGATCCAAGATGGCCGTTTAGGAACAGCTCAGGATTGCAGCTCCCAGTGAAAGCGCAGAGGGTGAGTGGACGCCGCGTTTTTATTGCCCACAGACTAGGAAATTCCCGGGCAGAGGTGCTCCACGCTCGCCAGCCCGGCTGTTGTGGCCAGCGCTGCTGTGCCGGCCAGCACCGGCCGGCGCCGACCAGCGCCGCTGCTCTGCCCCGCGCGGCTGCTTTGTCGGCGCCCCGGAGCCGCGGTTCTCCGTACAAAATACACCGGTCCGGGTGCCCTTTTGGCTGGCGATTGGAGCCACGGGAAGTCGCCCATATGCTGGTTCAAAAAGGGGACTGAGCAGAGAACCAGGACAGTAGATTCCAGGGCAAAAAAAAAAAAAAAGAAAAAAAAGCGCCACAAACCTCAGTGCCGCTGTTTAAGCCAGCGCAGTGAGTGGCCGCAGGGGAAAACAAACAGACCCCGGCGCCTCTTCAACAGGCGACTGGAACACCAACTTAAAAAAGGCTCTGAGGCAGGGAGCCAGGCGATCAGGCTCGGCTGGCCCCACCCCCATAAAAGAACAGCAACCAGAAACTCTGGATTGAGAATTTCACAGCGAGAGCAGCTGAACCCGGGACAGTCCAGCTCTGTGGGGGAGGGGCGTCCGCCATTACCGAGGCAGCCCGCCGTTGCCAAGGCATCCCGCCATTGCTGAGGCAGCCCGCCGTTGCCAAGGCAACACGCCACAGCAGAGACTCCGCCCCAACAGAGGCGGGCCACCATCGCCAAAGCAGTTCTAACTACACCCATATAAACAGGACTGCAGGGAAGCTCACTCGGCAGCGGGGCGGAGCCTACAGCAGCTCAGCAAAGCTGCTATAGGCCGACAGTGACTAGGCTGCCTCCTTGCTGGGCTGGGCAGGTCTGAAGGAAAAAAAGAAAAAAAAAAAAAAAAAAAAAAGAAGGCAGCAGCATAACGGAAACTCATAAATAAAGCCCTAAATCCCTGGGACAGAGCACCTGGGAACAAAAAGCAGTTTATGAGTTCTGCTGCAGCAGACCTAAAAGTACCTGCCCAGCAGCTCTGAATGAACAACAACAGAGCTCACAGCTCACCATTTGAGCTCCTATAAAGAAAAGACCGTCTCCTCAAGCAGCTCCCTGACCCCTATATATCCAAAAAGACACCTCATAGAGGAGAGATCAGATTGACACTAGGCGGGTATCCTTCTGGGACAAAGATAGAAGAAGAAGAAAACTGGTAACAACCCTTGCTGTTCAACAGCTGCTGCAGGTGAACCCCAGGCAAGCAGGGCCTGGAGTGAACCTCAGCAGACCTACAGCAGAGGGGCCAGACTGTCAGAAGGAAAACCAAGAAGCAGAAATAACCTCATCATCAACAAACAGAACGTCAATCTGAAAGATTTGAGACCCAATCTGAAAGCCAGCAACTACAAAGTCGACAGGTGGATAAATCCTTAAGGATGGGAAGGAACTGGCGCAAAAAGGATGAAAACACCCGAAACCAGAACACCTCTCCTCCTAAAAGGGATCACAACTCCTCGCCAGCAAGGGAACAAGGTTGGATGGAGAATGAGTGTGATGAAATGACAGAATCAGAATTCAGAAGGTGGGTAGTAAGAAACTTCTGTGAACTTAAAGAACATGTTCTAACCAAATGCAAAGAAACTAAGAACCTTGAAAAAAGATTTGACGAAATGCTAACAAGAATGGACAAAATAGAAAGGAATATAAGTGAATTGATGGAGCTGAAAACTGCAACACGAGAACTTCGTGAAGCATGCACAAGTATCAACAGCCGACTTGACCAAGCAGAAGAAAGGATATCAGAGGTCGAAGATCAACTCAATGAAATAAAACGGGAAGGCAAGACTGGAGAAAAAAGGGTAAAAAGGAACGAACAAAGTCTCCAAGAAATGTGGGACTATGTGAAAAGACCTAATCTACGTTTGATAGGCGTACCCGAATGCGACGAAGAGAATGAATCCAAGCTGGAAAATACTCTGCAGGATATTATCCAGGAAAACTTCCCCAACCTAGCAAGGCAGGCAAACATTCAAGTCCAGGAAATACAGAGAACACCACAAAGATATTCGTCAAGAAGAGCAACCCCAAGGCACATAATCGTCAGATTCACCAGGGTCGAAATGAAGGAGAAAATACTAAGGGCAGCCAGAGAGAAAGGTCAGGTTACCCACAAAGGGAAGCCCATCAGACTCACAGCAGATCTCTCAGCAGAAACCCTACAAGCCAGAAGAGAATGGGGGCCAATATTCAACATCCTTAAAGAAAAGAACTTTCAACCCAGAATCTCCTATCCAGCCAAACTAAGCTTCATAAGTGAAGGAAAAATAAAATCCTTTGGGAACATGCAAGTACTCAGAGATTTCGTCACCACCAGGCCAGCTCTACAAGAGCTCCTGAAAGAGGCTCTACACATATAAAGGAACAACAAGTACCAGCTCAACTAAAGGGCAAAACAGCCAGCTAGCACCAAAATGGCAGTATCAAATTCACACATAACAATATTAACCCTAAATGTAAATGGACTAAATGCCCCAATCAAAAGACACAGACTGACAAATTGGATAAAAAGACAAAACCCATCGGTGT
This sequence comes from Sapajus apella, assembly GCF_009761245.1. Lineage (NCBI taxonomy): Eukaryota > Metazoa > Chordata > Mammalia > Primates > Cebidae > Sapajus > Sapajus apella. The sequence continues at coordinate 1,079,842 of NW_022437094.1, forward strand.
GCTGTATCCAGGAAACCCATCTCACATGCAAGGATACACAAAGGCTCAAAATAAAGGGATGGAGGAAGATTTACCAAGCAAATGGAGAGCAAAAAAAAGCAGGAGTTGCAATTCTCATCTCTGATAAATTAGACTTTAAAGCAACAAAGATCATAAGAGACAAAGAGGGACATTACATAATGGTAAAAGGATCAATGCAACAAGAAGAGCTAACGATCCTAAATATATACGCACCCAATACAGGAGCACCCAGATACATAAGGCAAGTTCTTAATGACTTACAAAGGGACTTAGACTCCCACACAATAATAGTGGGAGACTTTAACACCCCATTGTCAACATTAGACAGATCAACCAGACAGAAAATTAACAAGGATATCCAGGACTTGAACTCAGACCTGGACCAAGCAAACCTAATAGACATTTACAGAACTCTCCACCCCAAATCCACAGAATATACATTCTTCTCAGCACGACATCACACCTACTCTAAAATTGACCACATAATTGGGAGTAAATCACTCCTCAGCAAATGCAAAAGAACGGAAATCGTAACAAACAGTCTCTCAGACCACAGTGCAATCAAGTTAGAACTCAGAATTCAAAAACTAACTCAGAACCGCACAGCTTCATGGAAACTGAACAACTTGCTCTTGAATGTTGACTGGATAAACAATGAAATGAAGGCAGAAATAAAGATGTTCTTCGAAACCAACGAGAATGAAGACACAACATACCAAAATCTCTGGGACACATTTAAAGCAGTATCTAGAGGAAAATATATAGCAATAAGTGCCCACATGAGAAGCAAGGAGAGATCAAAAATTGACACCCTATCGTCAAAACTGAAAGAGCTAGAGGAGCAAGATCAAAAAAACTCAAAGTCTAGCAGAAGACAAGAAATAGCTAAGATCAGAGCAGAACTGAAGGAGATAGAGACACAAAAAACCCTTCAAAAAATCAATAAATCCAGGAGCTGGTTTTTTGAAAAGATCAACAAAATAGACAGACCACTAGCCAGATTAATAAAAAAGAAAAGAGAAAATAACCAAATTGATGCAATAAAAAACGATAAAGGTGATATCACCACAGATTCCACAGAAATTCAAACCATCATCAGAGATTATTACAAACAACTCTATGCACACAAACTAATAAACCTGGAAGAAATGGATAAATTCCTGGACACTTGCCTCCTGCCAAGCCTAAACCAGGAAGAAGCCGAAACCCTGAACAGACCCATAACAAGGTCTGAAGTTGAGGCAGCAATTAAGAGCTTACCACCCAAAAAAAGCCCAGGTCCAGATGGGTTCACAGCTGAATTCTACCAGACATACAAAGAGGAGCTGGTACCATTTCTTCTGAAACTATTCCAAACAATACAAAAAGAGGGAATTCTTCCCAAATCATTTTATGAGACCAACATCATCCTGATTCCAAAACCCGGCAGAGACTCAACAAGAAAAGAAAACTTCAGGCCAATATCCATGATGAACATAGATGCAAAAATCTTCAATAAAATACTGACAAGCCGATTGCAACAGCACATCAAAAAGCTTATCCACCATGATCAAGTAGGCTTCATCCCGGGGATGCAAGGCTGGTTCAACATACGCAAGTCTATAAACGTAATTCACCACATAAACAGAACCAAAGACAAAAACCACATGATTATCTCAATTGATGCAGAGAAGGCCTTTGACAAAATTCAACAGCCCTTTATGCTAAAAACACTCAGTAAGCTAGGTATCAATGGAACGTATCTCAAACTAATAAAAGCTATTTATGACAAACCAACAGCCAATATCATACTGAATGGGCAAAAGCTGGAAGCATTCCCCTTGAAATGTGGCACCAGACAAGGATGCCCGCTCTCACCACTGCTATTCAATATAGTATTAGAAGTTCTAGCCAGAGCAATCAGGCAAGAAAAAGAAATAAAGGGCATTCAAATAGGAAAGGAGGAAGTCAAATTGTCTCTATTTGCAGACGACATGATTGTATATCTAGAAGACCCCATCGTCTTAGCCCCAAATCTCCTGAAACTGATAAGCAACTTCAGCAAAGTCTCAGGATACAAAATCAATGTGCAAAAATCACATGCATTCCTATACACCAGTAACAGACTTAAAGAGAGCCAAATCAAGAACAAACTTCCATTCACAATTGCCACAAAGAGAATAAAATACCTAGGAATACAACTAATAAGGAATGTAAAGGACCTCTTCAAGGAGAACTACAAGCCACTGCTCAACGAAATAAGAGAGGACACAAACAGATGGAGAAACATCCCATGTTCATGGTTAGGAAGAATCAATATCGTGAAAATGGCCATACTGCCCAAAGTAATTTACAGATTCAATGCTATCCCCATCAAGCTACCAATGACCTTCTTTGCAGAACTGGAAAAAACCACCTTAAACTTCATATGGAACCAAAAGAGAGCCCGCATAGCCAAGTCAATTCTAATCAAAAAGAACAAAGCGGGGGGCATCACACTACCAGACTTCAATCTATACTACAAGGCTACAGTAATCAAAACAGCATGGTACTGGTACCAAAACAGAGATATAGACCAATGGAACAGAACAGAGGTCTCGGAGGCAACACAACATATCTACAACCATCTGATCTTTGACAAACCAGACAAAAACAAGCAATGGGGAAAGGATTCCCTGTTCAATAAATGGTGTTGGGAAAGCTGGCTAGCCATGTGCAGAAAGCAGAAACTGGACCCCTTCCTGACACCTTACACTAAAATTAACTCCAGATGGATTAAAGACTTAAACATAAGACCTAACACCATAAAAACCCTAGAAGAAAATCTAGGCAAAACCATTCAGGACGTAGGTGTAGGCAAGGACTTCATGACCAAAACGCCAAACGCATTGACAACAAAAGCCAAAATAGACAAATGGGACCTAATCAAACTCCACAGCTTCTGCACAGCAAAAGAAACAATCATTAGAGTGAATCGGCAACCAACAGATTGGGAAAAAATTTTTGCAGTTTACCCATCTGACAAAGGGCTGATATCCGTAATTTACAAAGAACTAAAGCAGATTTACAAGAAAAAAACTAACAAGCCCATTCAAAAGTGGGCAAAGGATATGAACAGACACTTCTCAAAAGAAGACATACGTGAGGCCAACAAACATATGAAAAAATGCTCATCATCACTGGTCATCAGAGAAATGCAAATCAAAACTACACTGAGATACCATCTCACGCCGGTTAGAATGGCGATCATTAAAAAATCTGGAGACAACAGATGCTGGAGAGGATGTGGAGAAATAGGAACACTTTTACACTGTTGGTGGGAGTGTAAATTAGTTCAACCATTGTGGAAGACAGTGTGGCAATTCCTCAAGGACCTAGAAATAGAAATTCCATTTGACCCAGCGATCCCATTACTGGGTATATATCCAAAGGATTACAAATTGTTCTACTATAAGGACACGTGCACACGAATGTTCATTGCAGCACTGTTTACAATAGCAAAGACCTGGAACCAACCCAAATGCCCATCGACGATAGACTGGATAGGGAAAATGTGGCACATATACACCATGGAATATTATGCAGCCATCAAAAACCATGAGTTTGGGTCCTTTGTAGGGACATGGATGAACCTGGAAACCATTGTTCTCAGCAAACTGACAGAAGAGCAGAAGATCAAACACCACATGTTCTCACTCATAGGCGGGTGTTGAACGATGAGAGCACATGGACACAGGGAGGGGAGAACTACACACTGTGGTCAGTTGGGGGGATATAGGGGAGGGACGTGGGGGGGTCAGGAGCTGGGGAGAGATAGCAAGGGGAGAAATGCCAGATGTAGGTGATGGGGAGGAAGGCAGCAAATCACACTGCCACGTGTGTACGTATGCAACAATTTTGCATGTTCTTCACATGTACCCCAAAACTTAAAACGCAATAAAATAAATAAATGGGGAAACAAAACAAAACAAAACAACAAACAAACATAACAGCCATAACATAAATACCCCAACAATAAAAAAAAAAGATATTATAGGGCAACATCAAAAGAAGACATTATGTGATATGATTTAAAGGAGCAGAGAAAGACAAAGGGGTAGAAATTTCATTTAAGTAAACAACAATGAAAGCTTTTCAAATCTGTGGAAAGAAATAAATCTCCAAGAAGAAGAAGGTGAAAAGTGTCCAATGAGATTCAGTTTAAAGAAGACTAAGTCATATTATATTGAATCTTTTACAAATTATGGACAAAGAGAGGATGTTGGAAGCAGCTAGAGGAAGAAACAAATAACATAGAAGGGAGTTTCAGTAAGGCTAGAAGTGAATCTTTCAGCAGAGAATTTACAGGCCAGGAGAGAGTGGGATGATATATGCCAAGTACTAAACACAAACAAACAGAAAAGCAAAAAAAAAAAAAAAAAAAAAAAAAAAAAAGAAAAGAAAAGAAAAGAAAAAAGAAACAAAAACGAAAGCAAAAACCCTGCTAACCAAGAATGTTGTAACTAGCAAAGCTATCCCCCAGAAATGAAGAAGAGATAAAGACATTCTCAGGCTAACAAAAGCTTAAGGAATTCATTACGACCAGATCTATCTTACAAGAAATGCTAAAGGGAGTTATTTAATCTGAAAGAAAAATATGCTAATTATTAACACAAAAACATATGAAAATATAAACATATTAATCCCTTCCTATAAAAAGAGGTAAACTCACTAAGTGTTTGTTTACTTTTCTCTTGATATTCTGTAACTTAAATACTATAATGTAAATTAACAGTGCTTAAATACTGATATAAAGTCAGTATGTCTTTTGTTACATGATAAAAGAATAAGAGAGGAAATGAAACAAAGATATTTGCTTAATATATGTATATATAAATGAAACAAAGATATTTGCTTAATATATGTATATATGTGTATATATGTGTAATATATTTATATATATAATATATTTATATATATATAATCTTATTTTTAACACATAGAAAGAAATACTCATGACAATTACGATCTTTATTTTCTTTTTTTTTGAGACGGAGTTTCACTCATGTTACCCAGGCTGGAGTGCATGGCACGATTTCTGCTCACCGCAACCTCCGCCTCCTGGGTTCAGGCAATTCTCCTGCCTCAGCCTCCTGAGTAGCTGGGATTACAGGCACACACCACCATGCCCAGCTGATGTTTTGTATTTTTAGTAGAGACGGGGTTTCACCATGTTGACCAGGATGGTCTCGATCTCTTGACCTCGTGATCCACCCGCCTCGGCCTCCCAAAGTGCTGGGATTACAGGCTTGAGCCACCGCGCCCGGCCCGATCTTTATTTTCTTAACTGGTCATGCGGTCCTAGGTGGTATTTTAAACAACTTATTTCTACAACCCATTCTGTATTCTCTTTGCTTTTAGCAAGCACCTCAGCTGTTTGTAATTCCTCACCTGCTGGTGTGATCTAAACCTTCATTCCCAAAGGGTTTGGGCCATTTGTTGTTCTGCCTGGATTGGGTCATTGTAGTTTTCCACTGACCCTTAATCATAGAGTGTGGTAATATTAAGAGACACCCTAGAAGATCTTCTGTATTCCAGAAATACTCGTTCTTACCTCCACCAGTGTATAGTAGTCCAACTTCTTCTTGGTAGTTTGGACCAGTTACATAAGCCCACTAGGCAATTTGTCTCTTTCTTGGTTGCAGAAGGAATCAGATGCAGCAACTTATTCTCTGCCTTTGGAAGGACATCTTGGCATGCCCCATGCCACACAACCCCTAGAAATTTTACCCAGGTTAAAGTCTCCTGAATTTTAGTTGGATTTATTTTCTACCTTCTGAAATGCAAATGTTTTACCAGTAAGTCTAAAGTATTTCTTACTTTTTGATCATTAAGTCCGGTCAGCAAATGTCTTCAATGTAATAGGTCTGTGTAATATCTTGTGGAAAATAAAAGTAATCAAGATCCCTTTGAACTAAATTATGACATAGTGCTAGGGAGTTAAGACACTCTTGAAATAGTACAATAAAGATTATTACTGGTCTTTCTAGCTGACAGAAAACTGCTTCTGGTGGACATTATGGACAGGTTGGAGAAAAGGTATTTGCCAGATTCACTGTGTAGCAGGTACCAGGAGATGTGTTAATTTGCTCAAGCAGTAAATCCACATCTTGTAGAGGAGCTTTCATTGGAATCACCACTTATTTAAGTTTATGATAATCCACCATAAAATTCCAAGATCTATCTGTCTTCTGCACAGGTGAAATAGAAGAGTTGAATGGGGAATGTGGTAGAAATCACCATCTGAATCTTTCAAGTTTTGATGGTGGCATTAATATCTACCATCTTTCTGGAGATGCAGTATTGCTTTTGATTTACTATTTTCCTTGGTATACACAACTCTAATTGTTTCTCTTTGGTCTTTCTCACTATAATAGCTTTCACTCTTCTGGTTAGAAAACCAGTGTTGAGATTCTTCCAGCTGCTAATTATTTCTATTCTAATTATGCATTCTGGAAGTAGAGAAATAACAACAGAATGGGTTCAGTGACCCACTGGTCTCACTGCAAGATAGATCTCAGCAAATACATCATTGATCACCTGACCTCCACAGGTCCTTACTCTGACTAGGGAGCCACCCCTTTATTCAAGGAGTTCTGGGTTTGTAAACTGACTGAAACCTAAAAATTAATTGAGTGTTTTTTCTTTTATGATTCAAATTAGACTTTTGTTTATTTGGCCTGGACATTTTCTGCTAATACAGATCAAGTAAAGATTTAGTAGCTTTCTTGTCTATTGCACTTATGGGACTACAACAATTAACCAGCCAACACCATAGGCCTGCATGAATTAGATTATTCTTATTGGGGATTTTACTCTGCTGTTCATTACAGCAATTACACCCATCCTTCCTTTTAATGATTGTGTAACCTCACTTCATTCCTGCTATCTCAAGATACAATTATACCTATTGCATTTAAGTTTTCCAATTGAGTGATTGGAGGTATCACCATAAGGTCTGTCCTACAGAGAAAAGAAATCATGGAGCTCTTTAAGGATGCAGGGGATCCCTTCACAAATCTATTTCTCAAAGCACTGGTGAAATTTATATTTTTTAGACTCTTCCAGTGTGGGTAAGTCTTAAATGCAAACATACTCCAGTGTTTTAATCTCCCTAATCCTGTGAATTTCTTCTTCTCTATTAAACCAAGGGAGATTGAGTATTTGCAAGTCACTCATAATTGACCATCTTTTTGATCCATGTTTCAGCCAGCAAACTAAACCAACTGTTGGAACTCTTTTTAACTCTCCAAGCTGCAATATTAAATACAGAAATTCTACTTAGTGATCACAAATTAATAAATTCAGTTTGATGCAACCTTATATTTCTTCTACCTCTATTCCACACCCTAATATTCATTCCCACAAAAGCACTTTAAATATCTGCTTGTATCAATTAGAAAACTTAAGTTGATTTTTGAAGTGTAATAGACTCTCTCATGGGTCACACTTTGTTCCATACATGTAGGGATCTGCTGGAACTTGATTCTATTTATGGATCTAGAAACAAAGCTGGGTGGTTCAGGTGGGTCCCAAGAAGAATCAGCATTGTCATGCTTGAAAGCTGCCTCTGGGGATGCTATTACTACTTTCTCAGGCAATGTAAGATTAATTTCATTAGACAGAAGTGGAAAGGCCAATACTACTATTAACCAAAAGCCTCGAAAAAAGGTTAGACGAAATGCTAACTAGAATAACCCTCTTGGAGAAGAAAATAAATGACTTGATGGAGTCGACAAACAGCATGAGAACTACATGAAGCAAACACAAGTTTTAATAGCCGAATGGATCCAGCAGAAGAAAGGGCATCAGAGATTGAAAATTAATTCAATAAAATAAAAAGAGAAGACAAGACAAGAGAAAAAGGATTGAAAAGAAATGAACAAGGCCTCCAAAAAATATGGGATTATGTGAAAAGACCTAATCTACCCTTGATTGATGTACCTGAATATGATGGAGAAAATGAATCCAAGCTGGAAAACATGCTCCAGGATATTACACAGGAGAACTCCCCAAGCCTAGCAAGGCAGTCCAACATTCAAATTCAGGAAATACAGAGAACTCCACAAAGATATTCCTCAAGACGAGTAACTCCAAGGCACATAATCATCAGATTCACCAGGGTTGAAATGAAGGAAAAAATCCTAAGGGCAGCCAGGGAGAAAGGTCAAGTTACCCACAGAGGGAAGCCAATCAGACTCACAGCAGACATCTCAGCAGAAACCCTACAAGGCAGAAGAGAGTGGGGACCAATATTCAACATCCTTAAAGAAAAGAACTTTCAACCCAGAATTTCATATCCAGCCAAACTAAGCTTCATAAGTGAAGGAGAGAGAAAATCCTTTATGGACAAGCAATTACTGAGAGATTTAGTCACCACCAGACCTGCCTTACAAGAGTTCCTGAAAGAAACACTAAGCATGGAAAGGAACAAGTACCACCCACTGCAAAAGCAAACCAGTTGGCAAAGGCCAAGAATGCAACGAAGAAAATGAGTCAACTAATGGGAAAGAAAACCAACCAGTAACAAAATGGCAGGATTAAATTCACGCATAACAATATTAACCCTAAATGTAAATGGGCTAAATGCCCCAATCAAAAGACACAGACTGGTAAATTGGATAAAAAGTCCAAACCCATTGGTGTGCTGTGCCCAGGAAACCCATCTCACATGCAAAAATACACATAGGCTCAAAATAAAGAAATGGAGGAAGATCTACCAAGCAAATGGAGAGAAAAAAAAAAAGCAGGGGTTGCAATCCTAGTCTCTGATAAAATAGAGTTTAAACCAACATAGATCAAAATAGACAAAGAAGGACATTATATAATGGTAAAAGGATCAATGCAACAAGAAGAGTTAATGATCCTAAATATATACCCACTCAATACAGGAGCACCCAGGTGCGTAAAGCAAGTTCTTAATGACCTACAAAAAGATTAGACTCCCACACAATAATAGTGGGAGACTTTAACCCTCCACTCTCAATATTAGACAGATCAACGAGACAGAAAATTAGCAATGATATTCAGGACTTTAACTCAGACCTGGACCAATCAAGTCTAACAGACATTTACAGAACTCTCCACCCCAATTCCATAGAATATACATTCTTCTCAGCACCACATCACATCTACTCTAAAATTGACCACATAATTGGAAGTAAATCACTCCTCAGCAAATGCAAAAGAATGGAAATCATAACAAATAGTCTCTCAGACCACAGTGCAATCAAATTAGAACTCAGAATTCAGAACCTAACTCAGAACCACACAACTTCATGGAAACTGAACCACTGGCTCTTGATTGTTGACTGGATAAACAATGAAATGAAGGCAGAAATAAAGGTGTTCTTCAAAACTAACCAGAATGAAGACACAACATACCAGAATCTCTGGGACACATTTAAAGCAGTGTCTAGAGGAAAATTTATAGCAATAAATGCCCACATGAGAAGGAAGGAAAGATCTAAAATTGACACAGAATCGTCAAAATTGAAAGAGCTAGAGAGCAAGATCAAGAAACCCAAAGACTAGCAGAAGACAAGAAATAACTAAGATCAGAGCAGAGCTGAAGGAGATAGAGACACAAAAAACCCTTCAAAAAATCAATAAATCCAGGAGCTGACTTTCTGAAAAGAACAACAAAATAGACCACTAGCCAGACTAATAAAAAAAGAAAAGAGAGAATAATCAAATAGATGCAATAAAAAACGATAAAGGGGATATCACCACAGATTCCACAGAAAAAAAAAACAACCATCAGGGATTACTACAAACAACTCAATGCTCATAAATTAGCAAACCTGGAAGAAATGGATAAATTCCTGGACACTTGCATCCTCCTAAGCCTAAACCAGGAAGAAGGGGAAACCCTGAATAGACCAATAACAAGGGATGAAGTTGAGGCAGCAATTAATAGCCTACCAACGAAAAAAAGCCGAGGTCCAGATGGGTTCACAGCCAAATTCTACCAGACATACAAACAGGAGCTGATATCATTCCTGATACTATTCCAAACAACCCTTTGTAGAGACATGGATGAACCTAGAAACCATCATTCTCAGAAAACTGACACAAGAACAGAAAACCAAACACCACATGTTTTCACTCTAGGTGGGTGATGAACAATGAGAACACTTGGGCATAGGGAAGGGAACAACAGTCATAGGGCTAGGTTGGGGGGTGGAGGGGAGGGGAAGGGGTACAGCAGGGGGGCGAGGAAGAGGGGGAGGGATCACACGGGAAGAAATTCATGACATAAGCAATGGAAGGGGGGCGGGAGGATGGAGACAGCAAACCACCATGGCATGTATGTACCTATACAACAATCCTACAGAATGCAGGACGTGCACATGTACCTCAGAGCCCAAATAAAAGAAAGAAAAAAAAAGAGTTAAAACGCTCATGATTAGCAAGGTCTCCATGCAAGTTCTATTTTTTCTTCTACCAGAATCACCTATCCCCACTTTCTTGAACTTTTTCTAATGAATCTCCATATTCTATTACAGCCATTTAAGTTGAATATATATTTTAATTAATTTTTTTGTATTAAAATTATACATGTATATAGCTTTAAAAGTCAGCTAATTCTACAGGGTATGTGGATTAGTCCATTCTAGTTGCTATAACAAAATACTATAACAACAGAATCTTATTTCTCACAGTTCTGGAAGCTGAGAAGTCCAAGATTAAGGTGCTGGAATATTACATATCTTGTGAGGGCTATCTTCTGAGTCATAGAAGGCATCTTTTTACTGCGTCTTCACATTGCAGAAGAAGGAAATAAGCTCCTATTGACTTCTTTTATAAACGCTCTAATACAAGTGACAAAGGCTTCATGCTAATGACCTAATCGCCTCCCAAAAGACATACCTCTTAATAAACTATTACATTCGGGTCTCAAAATATGAATTTTGAATGGACACAAATATTCAGGCCATAGTAGATGTTAAGGCAAACAGCAGTCACCAGTCCACCTCTCTCCATTTCCACATTGAATTTTCTAGTCATTTCCTGTTTTTTGTTTTTTTTGGGGGGGGGAGTTATTTATCTTTCTTTCAAAATAATACGCTTATATTGCAACTTGGTTTTTCAGTTTTAGGCATAAGATAATAATTTCTCTCTTCTCCCTCTGTGCCTCAAACATCTCTTTGTGCCTCAACTCTTCCCTGACCCAAATTATGTTATAATTTTGGTTAGACAACTATACAGCATTTATATGATTATACGTGTTTTTCTACAACTGAGACATTTAGTAGACTATGATTACTATTCCTTTCCTGCACAACTCTTCGTTTTTTTCTGGAAATAAGATTGGCCTTTTCCTCCATTTATTTGATTTTTGCATTTTCTTATTACTTACCCAAACCTAAAGTCTTTGCTAGCTATCAAAATGTCCTCTCACACAGTTATGAATAGCAGATATCTTATCACTTTCATTTTCCTCATGTAGTCTCTTAGCCTTCTGACTTGAGATAATCTGTAGTGGTTGCCCTCATAGCTGATTTTGGATCTCTTTTTTCCTGTAATTGCTGCCTTTCTTTTAGTCTGATTTTTTGCTTTGGTTCCACATACCTTCATGTAATTAATATACTGAGAAAGGCTTAGGGCCCCTGGCTCTTTGGAGCATAAGGTATTTTCAGCTCTGCTAAGTGCAAACACAGTTTGGTCTAATGATGGCATAGGAGAAGGTAGCCGAGAGAAATTAATCTCTGCTGCTGGTTTGTCAAAGATTTTCTGATATGTGGAATGTAGCTACTATTTTTTCTTTCTTATGTCAATTTTAAAAAATAGCTTTTAGAGATTTATGAAATAGCAGGGTTTTTTTTTTGTTGTTGTTGTTGTTTGTTTGTTTAACAGAAGGATTCAGGTTTGTGTATGTGTATGAGTGTCCATGACTGTGAATGTCTTTGTTTTTACTTTGAAAATGTGCCTGATGAGGTTAGTGTTTCTCCAAAATCTAAAAAAAAGAAAAATTTAAGACTGTTTTATTATATTTATTTTTACAATATAGTTTTAGTGCAAAAGGGAAATCTAGATTATCTCACCTTATGACAAGACTGTGTGTGTGTGTGTGTGTGTGAGTGTGTGTGGGTGTGTGTGGGTGTGGGTGAGTGTGGAAACAAAAAGCCAAGAAAATTAAAAAAAATAATAAACAGGAAAAAGATGGTTTTCTTTACCTCAAGACTTCAGACATGTGGTGGTATCAAAAATAGATTAAAAACAAGCAATATAGACAATCCTTTTATTGTAGAGTGGAATTCTTTTTTGTTTTTCATTTTGGAATCTGCAGTTTTATTCAGTTAATGACAACTTGGAGGTATAACTGATAGCCATAAAACCTGTCGGAAATAATTAAACTTTTCCATAGCAATTTTAAAGGAAGAATACACTTTCATGTAATTGTTTAAAATGGTAACATTCACAACTAGTAATCTTGTCATATTAAAAAAATAAAACTGTTTTTTTCTCTTGCTGAAGGCTCAAAAATAAGATATTTTGTAGGCAAACTGTGACATCAATGCCATATGACATTCTGCAGATGGCTTGTTATCATCTTTATGAAATACCTATTCCTACATAATAAAGGGGCATGTAAGATGCCAAGCCTTGGAATTAAAGAGATCTAAATTCAATTCAGAATTATACACTAATAATTTGTGACCCTATGCGTATTACTTAACTTCTATGTGCTTCAATATTCTTTTTTTTTTTTTTTACTTTAGGTGTATACTATATCCAGCATTTCTCCCCATGTTATCTCTCCCCAAACTCCCGACCATCCCCATCCTGCCTACCCTCCCCTACCCCTACCCAACTGTCCCCAGTGTGTGATGCTACTCTCCCAGAGTCCACATGTTCTCATTGTTCAACATCCAGCTATGAGTGAGAACCTGCTGTGTTTGGTTTCTGTTCTTGGGTCAGTTTGCTGAAAATGATGGCCTCCAGATTCATCCAAGTCCCTACAAAGGACATGAACTCATCGTTTTTTCTGGCTGCATAGTATTTCATGGTTTATATGTACCACATTTTCTTTGTCCAGTCCATCATTGATGGGCATTTGGGTTGGCTCCAGGTCTTTGTTATTGTACACAGGGCTGCAATGAACATACATATCCATATGTCTTTATAGTAGAACGATTTATAGTTCTTTGGGTATATACCCAGTAATGGGATTGCTGGGGTCAAATGGAATTTCTATTTCTAGATCCTTGAGAAACCACCACACTGTCCTCCACAATGTTTGAACTAATTTACACTCCCATCAAATGTGTAGGAGTGTTCCTATTTCTCCACATCCTCTTCAGCATCATCTGTTGTCTCCAGATATTTTAATGATCACCATTTTAACTGGCATGAGATGGTACCTCAATGTGGTTTTGATTTGCATTTCTCTAATGACCAGGGATGATGAGCATTTTTTTCATATGTTTGTTGGCCTCATACATGTCTTCTTTTGATAAGTGTCTGTTCATATCCTTTGCCCACTTTTCAATGGGTTTACTTGTCTTTTTCTTGTAAATCTGTTTTAGTTCTTTGTAAATTCTGGATATCAGCCCTTTGTCAGATGGGTAGACTGAATTATTTTTTTCCCATTCTGTTGGTGGCCAGTTCACTCTAACGATGGTTTCTTTTGCTGTACAGAAGCTCTGAATTTTAACTAGATACCATTTGTGTATATTGACTTTTGTTGCCATTGCTTTTGGTGTTTTAGTCATGAAGTCCTTGCCTATGCCTATGTCCTGGATGGTTTTGCCTACGTTTTCTTCTAGTGTTTTTATGGTGTTAGGTTTTATGTTTAAAACTTTAATCCATCTGGAGTTAATTATAGTGTAAGGTGACAGGAAGGGGTCCAGTATCTGCTTTCTGCATATTGCTAGCCAGTTTTTCCAACACCATTTATTTAACATGGAGTCATTTTCCCATTGCTTGTTTTTCTTGGGTTTGTCAAAGATCAGATGGTTGTAGAGGTGTGGTGTTGCATCTGGGGCCTCTGTTCTGTTCCATTGGTCTATGTCTCTGTTTTTGTACCAGTACCATGCTGTTTTGATTACCGTAGCCTTGTAGTATAGTTTGAAGTCAGGTAGCATGATGCCTTCAGCTTTGTTCTTTTTGTTTATGATTCTCTTGGCTATACAGGCTCTTTTTTTGTTCCATATGAAGTTTAAGGTGGTTTTTTCCAATTCTGTGAAGAGGGTCATTGGTAGCTTGATGGAAATATCATTGAATCTATAGATTACTTTGGGCAGTATGGCCATTTTGATGATATTAATTCTTCATAACCATGAGCATGGAATGCTTCTCCATCTGTTTGTGTCCTCTCTTATTTCGTTGAGCAGTGGTTTATAGTTCTCCTTGAAGAGGTCCTTTACATCCTTTGTTACTTGTATTCCTAGGTATTTTATTCTCTTTGTAGCAATTGTGAATGGGAGTTCACTCTTGATTTGGCTCTCTGTTTATCTGTTATTGGTATATGGTAATGCTTGTGATTTCTGCACATTGCTTTTGTATCCTGAGAATTTGCTGAAGTTGCTTATCAGTTTGGGAAGATTTTGGGCTGAGATGATGGGGTCTTCTAGATATACAATCATGTCATCTGCAAATACAGTTTGACTTCCTCCTTTCCTATTTGAATACCCTTTGTTTTTTTTTAAATTGCATTTTAGGTTTTGGGGTACATGTGAAGAACATGCAAGATTGTTGCATAGATACACACATGGCAGTGTGATTTACTGCCTTGCTCCCCATCACTTATATCTGGCATTTCTCCACATGCTGTCTCTCCCCAAATCCCCACCCCCGTCCCTCCCCTATTCCTCCCCAACAGACCCCAGTGTGTGATGCTCCCCTCCCTGTGTCCATGTGTTCTCATTGTTCAACACCCACCTATGAGTGAGAACATGTGGTGTTTGATTTTCTGTTCTTGTGTCAGTTTGCTGAGAATGATGGTTTCCAGGTTCATCCATGTCCCTACAAAGGACACAAACTCATCGTTTTTCATGGCTGCATAGTATTCCATGGTGTATATGTGCCACATTTTCCTTGTGCAGTCTATCATTGATGGGTATTTGGGTTGGTTCCAGATCTTTGTTATTGTAAACTGTGCTGAAATAAATATTCATGTGCATGTGTCCTTATAGTATAATGATTTATAATCCATTGGATATATACCCAGCAATGGGATTGCTGGGTCAAATGGAATTTCTATTTCTAGGTCCTTCAGGAATTGCCACACTGTCTTCCACAATGGTTGAACTAATTTACACTCCCACCAACAGTGTAAAAGTGTTCCTATTTCTCCATATCCTCTCCAGCATCTGTTGTCTCCAGACTTTTTAATGACTGCCAATCTAAGTGGTGTGAGATGGTATCTCAATGTAGTTTTGATTTGCATTTCTCTAATGACCAGTGATGATGAGCATTTTTTCATATGTTTGTTGGCCTCATGTATGTCTTCTTTTGTAAAGTGTCTGTTCATATCCTTAACCCACTTTTGGATGGGCTTATTTGTTTTTTTCCTGTAAATCTGTTTTAGTTCTTTGTAGATTCTGGATATTAGCCCTTTGTCAGATGGGTAGATTGTAAAAATTTTTTCCCATTCTGTTGGTTGTCGATTCACTCTAATGAATGTTTCTTTTGCTGTGCAGAAGTTGTGGAGTTTGATTAGGTCCCATTTGTCTATTTTGGCTTTTGTTGCCAATGCTTTTGGTGTTTTGGTCATGAAGTCCTTGCCTATGCCTATGTCCTGAATGGTTTTGCCTAGGTTTTCTTCTAGGGTTTTTATGATTTTAGGTCTTATGTTTAAGTCTTTAATCCATCTGGAGTTAATTTTAGTGTAAGGTGTCAGGAAGGGATCCAGTTTCTGCTTTCTGCACATAGCTAGCCAGTTTTTTCAATACCATTTATTAAACAGGGACTCCTTTCCTCATTGCTTGTTTTTGTCAGGTTTGTGAAAGATTGGATGGTTGTAGATGTGTGGTGTTGCCTCTGAGGCCTCTGTTCTGTTCCATTGGTCTATATCTCTGTTTTGGTACCAGTACCATGCTGTTTTGATTACTGTAGTCTTGTAGTATAGTTTGAAGTTCGGTAGTGTGATGCCTCCCACTTTGTTCTTTTTGCTTAGAATTGACATGGCTATGTGGGCTCTCTTTTGGTTCCATATGAAGTTTAAGGTGGTTTTTTCCAGTTCTGTGAAGAAGGTCACTGGTAACTTGATGGGGATAGCATTGAATCTGTAAATTACTTTGGGCATTATGGCCATTTTTATGATATTTATTCTTCCTAACCACGAACATGGAATGTTTCTCCATCTGTTTGTGTTCTCTGTTATTTCGTTGGGCAGTTGTTTGTAGTTCTCCTTGAAGAGGTCCTTTACGTTTCTAGCTGGTTGCATTCCTAGGTATTTTACTCTCTTTGTAGCAATTGTGAATGGCAGTTCGTTCTTGATTTGGCTCCCTGTAAGTCTGTTATTTGTGTATAGGAATGCCTGTGAGGGTCTTCAAAATATACAATCATGTCATCTGCAAATAGAGACAATTTCACTTCCTCCTTTCCTATTTGAATATCCTTTATTTCTTTTTCTTGCCTGATTGCTCTGGCTAGAACTTCCAATAATATATTGAACAGGAGTGGTGAGAGAGGGCATCCTTGTCTAGTGCCAGATTTCAAAGGGAATGTTTCCAGTTTTTGCCCATTCAGTATATTGGTTGTTGGTTTGTCGTAAATAGCTTTTATTATTTTGAGATACGTTCCATCAATACCTAGTTTATTGAGAGTTTTTAGCATAAAGGGCTGTTGAATTTTGTCAAAGCCTTCTCTGCATCAGTTGAGATAATCATACGGGTTTTGTCTTTGGTTCTGTTTATGTGGTGAATTTCGTTTATAGACGCGTTATGTTGAACCAGCCTTGCATCCCTGGGATGAAGCCTACTTAATCATGGCGGATAAGCTTTTTGATACGCTGTTGCAATCGGTTTGCCAGTATTTTATTGAAGATTTTTCCATCTATGTTCATCATGTATATTGGCCTGAAGTTTTCTTTTCTTGTTGAGTCTCTGCCGGGTTTTGGTATCAGGATGATGTTGGTCTCATAAAATGATTTGGGAAAGATTCCCTCTTTTTGGATTATTTGGAATAGTTTCAGAAGGAATGGTACCAGCTCCTCTTTGTATGTCTTGTAGAATTCGGATGTGAACCTGTGTGGACCTGGGCTTTTTTTGGGTGGTAAGCTCTTAATTGCTGCCTCAACTTCAGACTTCGTTATTGTTCTATTCATAGTTTTGACTTCTTCCTGGTTTAGGCTTGGGAGGAGGCAAGTGTCCAGAAATTTATCCATTTCTTCCAGGTTTAGTAGTTTATGTGCACAGAGTTGTTTGTAATAATCTCTGATGATGGTTTGAATTTCTGTGGAATCTGTGGTGATATCCCCTTTATCATTTTTTATTGCATCAATTTGGTTATTCTCTCTTTTCTTTTTTATTAATCTGGCTAGTGGTCTATTTTGTTGATCTTTTCGAAAAACCAGCTTCTGGATTTATTGATTTTTTGAAGGGTTTTTTGTGTCTCTATCTCCTTCAGTTCTGCTCTGATCTTAGTTATTTTTTGCCTTCTGCTAGTCTTTGGGTTTCTTTATCTCGCTCCTCTAGCTCTTTCAATTTTGACAATTTGGTGTCAATTTTACATCTCTCCTTGCTTCTCATGTGGGCACTTATTGCTATATATTTTCCCTATAGACTGCTTTAAATGTGTCCCAGAGATTCTGGTATGTTGTGTCTTCATTCTCATTGGTTTCGAAGAATATCTTTATTTCTGCCTTCATTTCATTGTTTATCCAGTCAACATTCAAGAGCAAGTTGTTCAGTTTCCATGAGGCTGTGTGGTTCTGAGTTAGTTTCTTAATTCTGAGTTGTAACTTGAGTCCACTTTGGTCTGAGAGACTGCTTGTTATCATTTCTGTTTTTTTGCATTTGCTGAGGAGTGATTTGCTTCCATTTATGTGGCCAATTTTGGTGTAGGTGTGATGTGGTGCTCAGAAGAATGTATATTCTGTGGATTTGGGGTGGAGAGTTCTGTAGATGTCTATTAGGTTTCCTTGTTCCAGGTCTGAGTTCAAGTCCTGGATATCCTTGTTAATTTTCTGTCTGGTTGATCTGTCTAATGTTGACAATGGGGTGTTAAAGTCTCCCACTATTATTGTGTGGGAGTCTAAGTCTGTTTGTAAGTCATTAAGAACTTGCCTTATGTATCTGGGTGCTCCTGTTTTGGGTGCATATATATTTAGGATCGTTAGTTCTTCTTGTTGGATTGATCCTTTTACCATTATATAATGCCCTTATTTGTCTCTTTTGATTGTCTCTTTTGATCTTTGTTGGCTTAAAATCTGTTTTATTAGAGACTTGGATTGCTACTCCTGCTTGTTTTTCCTCTCCATTTGCTTGGTAAATCTTCTTCCTTTCATTTATTTTGAGTCTATGTGTTTCTTTGCATGTGAGATAGGTCTCCGGAATACAGCACACTGAAGGGTGTTGACTTTTTATCAAGTTTGCCAGTCTGTGTCTGTTGATTGGGGCATTTAGGCCATTTACATTCAACGTTAATATTGTTATGTTTGAATCTGATCCTGCCATTTTGTTACTGGTTGCTTGTTTTGCCCATTAATTGATGTAGCTCCTTCATTGCATCATTATTCCTTACCATTTGGTACGTTTTTTAGTGGCTAGTACTGGTTGTTCTTTTTCCCGTTTACTACTTCCTTCAGTAGCTCTTGTAAGGCAGGGTTTGTAGTGATAAAATCTCTCAGCAATTGCTTGTCCATAAAGGATTTTATTTCTCCTTCACTTACGAAGCTTAGTTTGGCCTGATATGAAATTCTGGATTGAAAATTCTTTTCTTTAAGGATGTCGAATATTGGCCCCAGCTCCCTTCTAGCTTGCAGGGTTTCTGTCAAGATTCACTGTGAGTCTGATGATCTTTCCTTTGTGGGTGACTCGTCTTTTCTCTCTGGCTGCCCTTAGGATTTTTTCCTTCATTTCAACCCTGGTGAATCTGACAACTATGTTCCTTGGGTTTCTTCCTCTTGAGGAATATCTATGTGGTGTTTCTGTATTTCCTGGATTTGAATGTTGGCCTGCTTTGTTAGGTTGGGTATGTTCTCTTGGATGACATCTTGAAGGTATGTTGCAACTTGGATTCATTCTTCACATCACATTCAGGTACGCTGTTCCAGTGGAGATTAGGTTTTTTTCACATAATACCATAGTTCTTGGAGGCTTTGTTCATTTCTTTTCACTCTTTTTTCTCTAATCTTGCCTTCTCATTTTATTTCATTGATTTGTTCTTCTATCTCTGATATCTTTTTTGTGCTTGATTTGGCTGTTGAAACTTGCGTATGCCTCGTGAAGTTCTCGTGCTGTGTTTTTCAGCTCTATCAAGTCGTTTATGTTCTCCTCTAAGCTGATATTTCTAGTTAGCATTTCGTCTAACCTTTTTTCAAGGTTCTTAGTTTCTTTTCATTAGGTTAGAACATGGTATTTTAACTGAGAGAAGTTTGTTATTACCTACCTTCTGAAGCCTGCTTCTGTCAATTCATCAGATTCATTCTCTGTCTTTTTTTGTTCCCTTGCTGGTGAGGAGTTGTGATCTCTGGGAGGAGAAAAGTTGTTCTGTTCCTTGGTGGTTTCATCATTTTTGCACTGTTTTTTTTTTTTTTTTTTCCATCTCCGTGGATTTATCTCCCTTTAATCAAGTTGGTGATTTCAGGAGGAGTCTCTAAGTGGACTTTTTTTTCTATTGAGGCTGGCGCTGTATGTTTTTTGGCTTGTAGAGGGTGTCGCTAGGCCCTCTCAGGTTCAGTCAGGTTGTTGGGTCGGTGGTCCTTCCCTGGAGTTTGTATGCAAGTGAGATTGGCCCTGCCTTCCTAATGGTCTCTCCCAGAGTGGGACAGTCCATCCTGCTGGCATTAGTCCAAACTCCCGCCAGGTCCCTGTGACAACTTCCTGAGCTGGGCAGTAGCCACTGCTCACATTTGCATCGACTACCCATGATTCCCCAACATCTGGCAGGGCTCCCATGGATTGTAGGTTGCAGGAGGGATGAAGCAAGCACAGGATCTGAAATGGAGCTCCAAGTGGGTTAAGTCCCCTGACCCTCCGAGCCAGCTGCACATTTCACCCTGTCTTGATTTGCCCCCCTAGGTGGCTGTCGCCCTGCAGCTCCTTCCCTGGGCCCAATTCCAGTGCTCTATCAGTCCCACAGAAAAGAACCCGGCACCTCATTCGGAACCGTGAAGTCCTCCAGCCCTCTGCGTATCATTCACTGTGATCTGCATTATGGCACTGGCTTCTCTTGGCCATCTTGGTGCTCCCCCCATCCATTTTAACTCTTAAAAGGAGGATTTGCGTGAATAATTGAAACACTTATTGCTAAATATCAAGAATTATGGGCATTAAAAGTTCAACAAATGGCCGTCCATCTCTACTCAGTAATAAATAATTTGGGAAAAGTCTCACGAGGGAGACATTAGAGCAGCTAAAGATATCAGGGTAATGGATGTTCTGAATACTACATTGGTGTGTGAGTATGCATGTGTTTGTATGTGCCTGTGATGCCTAGGTATAGATAGAGCCTTAAATGTACTGAAAATTTTTAACTAGCTAAAGATTAACTCTGTCCACTAAAATGTTTGTCAAACACAATAAATTGTGATTATGTTTAAATATATTCCATCCAGGTGAGAATGGTTAGAGATAAATCCAAAAGACAGCATTTGACCACTATGATCAGAAATGGCATTGGGTTCTGAAGATTCTAATATTGATTACAGGTCACTAATCCAGTGTGCCTCTGGGCCAAAAGTCATCACCTTTTAATACCTATAGTTATTATCTAGTATCTACTTGTTCCACAAGCCAGGTCTCCAAAATACGTCTAACTAACTCACAATGGGATTTGAAAAGGCCCAGTATTCCCCACAGGCCCTCAGATCAGACATTTTTTTTTTTCCTCTCACTTGGACCATCTCAATCAAATCAGACTTTTGAAACTTGTGATAAGGACAGATTGCACCTAGGCCTGTAGATGGGAATTTCATGTAAAATGAAAGAATGAGAAGCTTGGAGAAATCTATCAAGTGCTTTATGACCAAGTAAATATTTTCACTATGTCTTTGGTATCAACAGGTTGTGATTCAAGATAAGGGTCCTTGAGGCTTTTATATAGCATGAATTAGTTACAGGATGGTAATTTTTTTTTCTTTTTTTTCTTTTTTTAAATTGTACTTTAAGTTCTGGGGTACATGTGCAGGTTGTGCAGGATTGTTACATAGGTATACACATGCCATGGTGGTTTCTGCATCAATCCCCCCTTCACCTATATTAGCTATTTCTCCTAATATTATCCATCCCCAATCCTTCCACCCCCTGCTATCCTTCCCCTAGACCCCCACCCCCAACAGTCCCCAGTGTGTGAAGTTCCCCTCCCTGTGTCCATGTATTTTCATTGTTCAATACCCACTTATAAGTGAGAACATGCAGTGTTCAGTTTTCTGTTCTTGTGTCAGTTTTCTGAGAATGATGGTTTCCAGTTTCATCCATGTCTCTGCAAAGGACATGAACTCATTACAGGATGATAATTTAAACAAACTTGTGTTCTTACAAATGTAGCTTGATGTAGGAGGGAGAGTTCTTAAATCACACTGGTAAATATAAGAGTAATTGGGAATTTCTTGGATATGTTACTCTGAAGCTAATATTAAGAATGGTGGTAATTACAAATGTGAGAGGGGCATGGGCCACACAGATGTTACAGTATATAATTCATAATCTTGTGCTCCAAATTAAAAGAGAAGTACAACTTAGTAGACTTTATTATGACAATTAATATTTTGCTACATAATTTATGTATCTCTTCATGAATCGAGAAAAAATTTAGCTACAAGAATAGGCCCAACTGATTCATAGGCTCTTATGAAATTTTTTCTGCACAAAGTTTTAAATGACCTAAATTGTGTGCCTTCTGAAAATCATTTAGGTGTTATCTAACAGAAAGGAATTGGAAATAGGTAATCATTACTTCATAAGGAGCATTATTATGGTGTTATAACTTTAAAGATATAATGCTTCTCAGCTAACTGCATTGTGTGGGTATTGGAAACTGACTTAATAAGCTACTTACCAGTATCTCTTGCTCTTGCTGTAAGACCATTTGCTATTTAGATGCCAGACTAGAAATCTGTTTGATAATGATTCTAAGTCTTGAGTCACATACACAAATGTGGATGTTTCCCACATAGCATCTGCCCCACTAAACAATCCAGAAAGTATTTCAAGTAGTATTGGAGAGTATTCAATACAAACTAAATTATAAGAGATAAAGTTGCAACCATGCAGATGACTAGGTGCCTACCGCCTGCCCCCTCACATCATATTATTCTGAATGAGTAGCAAGCTGGATTATACTCTGCCTTACCTCTCCTCAGTCAAGTGATCAGGCCCAGTGTCAACACAATTGAGACTTACTAGAGACCTGTTCATAATGAAATTAAATGCTCCTCTAGACAGAAGATATGTGGTGGCCAGCATGTCCAATGTTTGGCATTTCAAAAAAGGTTCCATAGAAGCATTTTGATGAACTTGTCTGATTATACCTCTGTTGTAAAAGGATGCTTCTGGTTTACCAGGTTGGTGTATAATACTGGGGCAAGAGGCCTAAATTAACTATGGACTATTGGTAGGAAAAGACCATACAGATGGATATTGATCAAATTCCCCTGTATCTTGCTAGGAGGTAGATAGCCTGTTTTTTTTCCCCCCCCAAATTCCTATGGGATATATTTTCTCATTGTAGCAGCATATATGGCATCACCCTGGTAAGAATCCTGCATTGCTGTTCAAAGAGGTTTTCACTCTCTTGTAAAGTTTCATATAGCAACCTCATAAACAATAGTAAAGCAAGGATTTTCTAAAGATATATACCATGCAAAAGACATCCATTGCCTTCAGTGCACATGCCTGACAAAATCTTTATATTTTTCTTGACTATTTACATGACAATCCGTTTAATGGTTTTCACTATTAGAGAAAAAATCCTGGACCTTCTTTTTGAGGACTACTTATAGAAACTCAAATTGCCAGCAGAGATGTACATTTATTTCTTTCAGACAACAGCACTTGCTTACAAAACTATAGGTGATAAGACAGAGCTTACAGTTAAGGGAATGATATATTGAATGTCAGAAGTAGCATCTTTGCCTAGAAACATTTTATGATACCACAAAGAAATTAGGGTTTGTGGAAGGAGTCACCAACATCAGAGGAGGTAAAGAGAAAACAATAATGTTAAATATTTTGAGTAGTGAAACATATAGCTTTATGAAACACTTCAGCTCATATCAGCTTGTGCTATTAAGTGAGAAACTGCAGTAATAGAAGAAAATTTAAGTAATCAACCTCCATCTAAATCTCTTCTTCATATTTGATTTCTGATAATGCAACCTGATATAGAGAGATGAAATAGAAAGTCAATACGAAGTTTTTTTTGATAGCTTGCCTATAATTTTTTAAAAGTAAATGTATCAGGGAGCTGTTCACATAAATGTTTTTTCCTTGGCCCAAATGATAAGCAGACATATAACAATATTTCTGAATCCAGGTCCATCTAAAAGCACTGAATTATGATCCATTAGCCAATCTGCATTACAGTCTGTCTGGTCTTGCTGTTTTTTGGAAAGTGATCAGCTAAATAGCAATCAGTCTATTTGGAAGGAAAACTAATGACCCCTGCCACCCAAAGATGTCTACATCTTAATCTCTTTAACTTGTGACTACCTTATCTTACGTGCAAAAGGGACTTTGCAAATATGATTAAGTTTACTAATCAACAGGCCTTAAAATAGAGAGATGATCCTTGATTATACAGTGGATACAATATAATCAAATGAACACTCAAAAACAGAGAACTTTGTAATTGGTTGTAGAAGAAGCCAAAAGACAGATGCAGAAGGGGAAGTCAAAGATATTTCAAGCATAAGGATTCAATGCTGGATCTGAGTTGTAGGGGGCCATTTGCAAAGAATAGAGAGAAGTTTTTAGAAGATAAGGAGGGTCCTGACTGACAACTAGAAAGAATATGGGGACATTAGTCCTACAACCAAGAAAAACTAGATTCTACCAATAGCCTGAAAAAATTTGAAAGCAGATTCTTCTCAGATAAATGTCCAACAGGCTGACACTGGCTTCTGACCAACAAAATTATGAGATAAATGAGTATCACTTTAAGCCACCAAGTTTGTGGCAATGTACTCTGTTAGCAATAGAAAACCAGTACTGTAAGCTCTTAATAATAGTAATTACATCATAATGTCCTATGAGAATTGAACTAATTAATATATAGAAACCCTCACAACAGCATCTGGCACATGGTTAGTGCCATATAAGCATTTTCCATCTTTATTAATATTCAGAATGTCTTAAAAGATGCAAATATATGTCTATTGCACATTTTGTCAAGTTTGGTATTTACTGTGCTTTTTATTTCTCTATCATTTCATGCAGGCTTGAGAAATTAAAACACTTGATTTTCCTAGGGAAAGCAAACTGTGCCAAACATATCCTTGCAAAACTCCTTTAAATACCAAGATTTCTGACTCATATTGCCTAAGAAACATTTAAAAAGTATGTTTAATCTTAAACTTCTAAACACATATTGGAAGAAACTTTTAAACCCTCATAGCCCATTAAAATACAAAAAAATGCCATCATCTATTTTCCTAATCAGATCTGTGATTCCATATACTCAGTGATGAGTCCTTTCATATTTTCCTTTATGAGTCTGAGAAGTATGTTTTGCTCTTGGTAGACATCTTTTATACACATTTTAAATTATCTTTTTGAGAAAGTATAGTGAAAAAAAACTTGCTGATACGGTGCATAATATTTTCTTAGGGGGATAATCTTCTACAGGCTTTTCATTGTAATCCATTATATGCTACTTGATTATATATATAACATACACACATATACACACACACATATAGTGTCATGTTTCACAATGATGGGGATACATTCAGCGAAATGCACCGTTAGGTGATATTCCTGTGTGAACATTTCAGAGTATACTTACACAAACCTATATGAGATAGCCTACTACACACTTAGGCTACATAGCATAGCCTATTTTTCCTAGGTTATAAACCTTTACAGCACATTACTGTACTGCATACTATAGACAAATGTAACACAATGGTAGGTATTTGTGTATCTAGTCATATCTAAGCATAAAAAGGTACAGTGAAAATATAATATGAATTATTAAAATATGGAATACCTGTGTAGAAAACTTGCCACAAATGAAGCTTGTATAACTGGAAGTTGCTCTGGTTGAGTAAGTAAGTACATGGTGAGTAAAAGTGAAGGCTTAAAACATTACTATACCCTACTTTAGATTTTACAAACACTCTACACTTAAACTACACTCTTTATTTTTTAAAATATTTTTTCTTTCTTCAATAACAAATTAACCTTAGCAAGGACTTCTGCCAGGATGGCCAAATAGGAACAACTCCGCAGTTCCCAGTGAGAGCAACGCGAAAGGCGAGTGATCGCCACATTTCCAACTGAGGTACCAGGTTCATCTCAATGGGACCAGTTGGAGAGTGGGTGTAGACCAAGGAGGGCAACCCGAGGCAGGGTGGGGTGTTGCCTCACCCAGGAAGTGCAAGGTACTGGAAGACTCCCTCTCCTACCCAAGGGAAGCCATCAGGGACTTTGCTGGACACTCCGGCACTCCAGCTCAGATACTGCACTTTTCCCATGGTCTTTACAACCCATAGACCAGGAGATTCCTACCAGTGCTGCACATGTTTTCAGGACAAAACAAAGCTGACGTTTTAGCCTGTGCCTGGAATGCCTGCAAGACAGAACCACCCATTCCTCTGAAAAAAATGCAGCTGAAGGCAGGGAGCCAAGTGATCTGGCTTGGTGGGTTCCCCTCCCCCCACAACAAAGACCAGCAAGCTGAAACCCACTGGCTGGAGATTTTCGCAGCCAGCACAGAAGTTTGAGCTTGACCTGGGACAGTCGAGCTCAGTGTGGTGAGGGGTGTCTGCCATTACCAAGGCAGTATGCCATTACCAAGGCAGTTCTAACCTTGCCTGTGTAAAAAAAAAACCCCAAGGAAATTTACACAGCAGATGGGTGGAGCCCCCAGCTGCTCAACAAGGCCTTTACAGGAAGACTCTGCCTAGACTCCCTCCCTGCTGGTCAGAGCATCACTGAAAAAAAGCAGCAGGCCATCAGGGACTTATAAATAAAGGCCCTCCTTCCTGGGACAGAGCACCTGGGAAAAGGGGCGGTTGTGAGTTCCACTTCAGTAAATTTAAACATCCTTGCCAAGCAGCTCTGAAGGGAGCAATAGAGCTCCCAGAACAGCACTTGCGCTCTGATAAAGGACAGACTGTCTCCTCAAGTGGCTCCCTGACCCCATTTATCCTAAGAGACATCTCATACAGGAGAGCTCTGGCTGCCGTCTGGCAAGCACCCCTCTGGGACGAAGCTACAAGAAGAAGGAACAGACAGTAATCCTTGCCGTTCGTCAGCCCCTACAGGTGATTCCCAGGCAAGCAGGGTCTGGAGTGGACCTCTAGCAGTCCTGCAGCAGATGGGCCTGACTGTTAGAAGGAAAACTAAAAAACAGAAAGAAAAAGCTTCAACATCAACAGAAAGGACATCCACTCAGAGAACCCATCCGAAAGTCACCAACTTCAAAGACCAAAGCTAGATAAATCCATGAAGATGGGAAGAAACCATCACAAAAAGGCTGAATTCACCAAAAAACCAGAAAGCCTCTTCTCCTCCAAGGAATCACAACTCCTCACCAGCAAGGGAACAAACCTGGATAGAGAATGAGTTTGACAAATTGACAGAAGCAGGCTTCAGAAGGTGGGTAATAACAAATTTCTCTGAGCTAAAGGAGCATGTTCTAACATTGCAAAAAACAAAGAACCCTGACAAAAGGTTAGACAAAATGATAACTAGAATAACTAGCTTAGAGAAGAACATAAATGACTTGATGGAGCCGAAGAACACAGCACAAGAACTTTGTGAAGCATACACAAGTTTCAATAGCCTAATTGATCAAGCAAAAGAAAGGATATCAGAGATTCAAGATCAACTCTATGAAATAAAATGAGAGGTCAAGATTAGAGAAAAAAGTGGAAAGAAATGAACAAAGCCTCCAAGAAATATGGGATTATGTGAAAAGACCAAATCTACATTTGACTGGTGTACCTGAACGTGACAGAAAGAATGAAACCAAGTTAGAAAACACTCTTCAGGATATTATCCAGGAGAACTTTTCCAACCTAGCAAGGCAGGCCAACATTCAAATTCAGATAATACAGAGAACACCACAAAGATATTCCTCAAGAAGAACAACTCCAAGACGCAGGTTCACCAGGGTTGAAATAAAGGAAAAAATGCTAATGGCAGCCAGAGAGAAAGGTTGGGTAACCCGCAAAGGGAAGGCTATCAGACTCAGAACAGATCTCTCTGCAGAAGCTCTACAAGCCAGAAGAGAGTGAGGGCCAATATTCAACGTCCTTAAAGAAAAGAAATTTCAATCCAGAATTTCATATCCAGCCAAATAAGCTTCATAAGTGAAGGAGAAATAAAATCTTTTACAGACAAGCAAATGCTGAGAGATTTCATCACTGCCAGGCCTGACTTACAAGAGCTCCTGAAGGAAGCACTAAACATGGAAAGGAACAGCCAGTATCAGCCACTGCAAAAACATACCAAATGGTAAAGACACAGTGAAGAAGCTGCTTCAACTAATGGACAAGACCTCTGCTAGTATCAAAATGGCAGGATCAAAGTCACACATAACAATATTAACCTTAAAAGTAAATGGGCTAAATGCCACAATCAAAAGACAGAGACTGGCAAATTAGATAAAAAGTCAAGATCCATTGGTGTGCTATATCCAGGAGACTCATCTCACATGCAAAGACACAGATAGACTCAAAATAAAGGGATGGAGGAAGATTTATCAAGCAAATGGAGAGCAAAAAGAAGCAGGAGTAGCACTCCTGGTCTCTGGTAAAACAGACTTTAAACCAACAAAGATCAAAAGAGACAAAGAAGGGCATTATATAATGGTAAAAGGATCAATCCAACAAGAAGAGCTAATGATCCTAAATATATATGCACCCAATACAGGAGCACCCAGATAAATAAAGTAAGTTCTTACTGACCTACAAAGAGACTTAGACTCCCATACAATAATAGTGGGAGACTTTAACACTCCATTGTCAATATTTGACATATCAACAAGACAGAAAATTAACAAGGATATCCAGGACTTGAACTCAGATCTGGACCAAGCAAACCTAACAGACATCTACAGAACTCTCCACCCAAAATCCACAGAATATACTTTCTTCTCAGCACCACATCACATTTACTCTAAAATTGACAACATAATTGGAAGTAAATCACTCCTCAGCAAATGCAAAATAATGGAAATCACAACAACAAGACCACAGTGAAATCAAATTAGAACTCAGGATTAAGAAACTCACTCAAAGCTGCACAACTACATGGAAACTGAACAACCTGCTCTTGAGTGACTACTGAATAAATAATGAAATGAAGGCAGAAACAAAGATGTTCTACAAAACCAATGAGAACAAAGACACAATGTACCAGAATTTCGGGAACACATTTAATGCAGGGCGTAGAGGAAATTTATAGCACTAAATGCCCACATAAGAAGTGAGGAAAGATCTAAAATTGATACCCAGCATCAAAATTAAGAGAACTAGAGGAGCAAGATCAAACAAATTCAAAA
Organism: Sapajus apella; assembly: GCF_009761245.1. Classification (NCBI taxonomy): domain Eukaryota; kingdom Metazoa; phylum Chordata; class Mammalia; order Primates; family Cebidae; genus Sapajus; species Sapajus apella. The sequence continues at coordinate 1,108,723 of NW_022437094.1, forward strand.
GCTAGCAGAAGACAAGAAATAACTAAGATCAGAGAAGAACTAAAAGAGGTAGAGACACAAAAAACCCTTCAGAAAAATTAATGAATCCAGGAGCTAGTTTTTTGAAAAGATGAACAAAATAGATAGACCACTGGCCAGACTAATAAAAAAAAAAGAAGAATTGAATAGATGCAATAAAAAATGATAAAGGGGATATCACCACCAATTCCACTGAAATACAAACCACCATCAGAGATTACTACAAACACCTCTATGCACATAAACCAGTAAATCTAGAAGAAATGGATAAATTCTTGGACACTTACACCCTCCTAAGACTAAACCAGGAAGAAGTTGAATCACTGAATAGACCAATAACAAGGTCTGAAGTTGAGGCAGCAATTAATAGCCTACCAAGCAAAGTCCAGGACCAGGTGAATTCTACCATATGTACAAAGAGGAGCTGGTATGATTCCTTCTATTTCAAACAATACAAAAAGAGGGATTCCTCCCTAACTCATTTTATGAGACCAATATCATCCTGATACCAGAACCTGGCAGAGACATAAATAAAAAAGAAAATTTCAGGTGAATATCCACGATGAACACTGATGCAAAAATCTTCAGTCAAATACTGCAATCTGAATCCAACAGCAAATTTAAAAGCTTATCCATCACGAACAAGTCAACTTCATCCCAGGGATGCAAGGCTGGTTCAACATATGCAAATCTGTAAATGTAATCCATCACCTACACAGAACCAAAGACAAAAACCACATAATTATCTCAATAGAAGCAGAGAAAGCCTTTGACAAAATTCAATAGCTCTTTATGCTAAAAACTCTCAATAAACTAGGTATTGATGGAATGTATCTCAAAATAATAAAAGCTATTTATGACAAACCCATAGTCAATATCATAACTAATGGGCAAAACCTGGAAGCATTCCCGTTAAAAAGTGGCACAAGACAAGGGTGCCCCCTCTCACTACTCCTATTCAACATAGTATTCGAAGTTCTGGACAGAGCAATCAGGCATGAAAAAGACATAAAGCATATTCAATTAGGAAAAGAGGAAGTCAAACTGTCTCTATTTGCAGACAACATGATTGTATATTTAGAAGGCCCCATTGTCTCAGCTCAAAATCTCCTTAAGCTGATAAGCAACTTCGGCAAAGTCTCAGGATACAAAATCAATGTGCAAAAATCACAAGCATTACTATACACCAACAACAGATAAACAGAGCCAAATCATGAGTGAACTCCCATTCATAATTGCTACAAAGATAATAAAATACCTAGGAATACAACTAACAAGGGACGTAAAGGATGTCTTCAAGGAGAACTACAAACCACTGCTGAAGGAAATAAGACGGGACAAAAACAGATAGAAAAACATTCCATGCTCATGGTTAGGAAGAATAATATCGTGAAAATAGCCATATTGCCCAAAGTAATTTATAGATTCAATGCTATCTCCATCAAGCTACCAGTGACCTTCTTCACAGAACTGGAAAAAGCAACCTTAAACTTCATATTGAACCAAAGAAGAGCCTGCAGAGCCAAGAAAATCCTAATGGGGGAAAAAAAAGCTGGCGACATCACGCTACCTGACTTCAAAATACAAGGCTACAGTAATCAAAATAGCATGGTACTGGTACCAAAACAGAGATATAGACCAACGGAACAGAACAGAAGCCTGGAAGTAATGCCACACACCTACAAACATCTGATCTTTGACGAATCTCACAAAAACAAGTAATGAAGAAAGATTCCTTGTTTAATAAATGGTGTTGGGAAAACTGGCTAGCCATGTGCAGAAAGCTGAAACTGGACCCCTTCCTTACACCTTATACAAAAATTAACTCCAGATGGATTAAGATTTGACCTAACACCATAAAAACCCTAGAAGAAAACCTAGGCAATACCATTCAGGACATAGGCATAGGCAAGGACTTCATGACTAAAACACCAAAAGCAATGGCAACAAAAGCCAAAATAAACAAATGGGGTCTATTTACACTTAAGAGCTTCTGCACAGCAAAAGAAACAATCATTAGAGTGATCCAGCAACCAACAGAATGGGAAAACTTTTTGCAAGCTACCCATCTGACAAAAGGCTTATATCCAGAATCTACAAAAAACTAAAACAAATTTGTAAGAAAAAACAAACAGCCCCATCAAAAGGAGATGAACAGACACTCTTCAAAAGAACACATTTATGCAGCCAACAAACATATAAAAAATGCTCATCATAACTGGTCATTAGAGAAATGCAAATCAAAACCATATTGAGATACCATCTAATGCCAGCTAGAATGGCAATCATTAAAAAATCAGGAGACAACAGATGCTGGAGAGGATGTAGAGAAATAGGAATGCTTTTACAGTGTTTTTGAGAGTGTAAATTAGTTCAACCATTGTGGAAGACAGTGTGGTGATTCCTCAAGGATCTAGAAATAGAAATACCATTTGACCTAACAATCCCATTACTGGCTATATACCTAAAACATTAGAAATTGTTGTATTTTAAAGACACATACACACATATGTTCATTGCAGCACTGTTTACAATAGCAAAGACTTGGAACCAACCCACATGCCCATCAATGATAGACTGGATAAAGAAAATGTGGCACATATACACCATGGAATATTATGCAGCCATAAAAAAGGGATGAGTTCATGTCCTTTGCATGGACATGGATGAAGCTGGAAACCATTATTCTGAGCAAACTGTCACAAGAACAGACAACCAAACACTGCACATTCTCACTCATAAGTGGGTGTGGAACAATGAGAACACATGGACACAGGGAGAGGAACATCAACCACTGGGCGCTTTTGGCGGGCAGGGGGGCCTAAGGGAGGGATAGCAGGGGTGAGGGGATTGGGGCCAGATAACATTAGGAGAAATGCCTAATGTAGGCAAGCAGGGGCAATGGATGCAGCAAACCACCATGGCATGTGTGTACCTATGTAACGATCCTGCACAATCTGCACATGTACCCTGGAGCTTAAAGAGTTATATATAACTTAAAGAGTGTATATATATATATATGTACACACGTATGTATATATGGACACTAACAAGAAAAAGATGTAAATTAACCTTAGATTACTGTAAGATTTTTACTTTATAAGTATTTTATTTTTTTAACTTTCTCACTCTTGTAATACTACTTTACTTAAAACCATAACACATTGTAGAGGTGTACAAAAATATTTTCTTTTTTTATACCATTATTCTATAAGCTTTTTCCCATTTTTCATTTTAAATTTTACTTTTCATACTTTTTGTGTTAAAAACATAAGACATAAACACATATTAATATAGGCCTATACAGGTTCAGGCCTTCATATCTTGTCTCACTGGGATGTCTTCAGGGGTAATAAAATGTATGAGGTTATCACCTTCTATGATAACAATGCTTCTCCTTGAATATCTCCTGAGGACCCATCTGAGCCTTTTTAGCAGTTAAGCTTTTAATTTCATTTTATGCTTTAATTTTTATTTATTTATTTATTTATTATTTATTTATTTGAGATGGGGTCATGCTTTGTTACCCAGGCTGCAGTGCACTGGCATGATCTCAGCTTCCTGCAAACTCTGCCTCCCCCTCCTGAGCTCAAGCAAGTTTCCTACCTCAGCTTCCTGGATAGCTTAGGTCACAAACTCAAGACCAGCCTGGCCAACATGGTGAAAACTTGTCTCTACTAAAAATACAATTTTTTTCCCATTTATTTATTTTACTGCATTTTAGGTTTTGGGGTACATGTGAAGAACATGCAAGATTGCTGCATAGGTACACACGTGGCAGTGTGATTTGCTGCCTTCCTCCCCATCACCTACATCTGGCATCTCTCCCCTTGCTATCTCTCCCCAGCTCCCCACCCCCCACCGTCCCTCCCCTATTTCCCCCCAACTGACCCCAGTGTGTAGTGCTCCTCTCCCTGTGTCCATGTGCTCTCATTGTTCAACACCCACCTATGAGCGAAAACATGCGGTATTTGATCTTCTGCTCTTCTGTCAGTTTGCTGAGAATGATGGTTTCCAGGTTCATCCATGTCCCTACAAAGGACACAAACTCATCATTTTTGATGGCTGCATAATATTCCATGGTGTATATATGCCATATTTTCCCTGTCCAGTCTATCATCGATGTGGAGAAATAGGAACACTTTTACACTGTTGGTGGGAGTGTAAATTAGTTCAACCATTGTGGAAGACAGTGTGGCGATTCCTCAAGGACCTAGACATAGAAATTCCATTTGACCCAGCAATCCCATTACTGGGTATATATCCGAAGGATTATAAATTGTTCTACTATAAGGACACATGCACACGAATGTTCGTTGCAGCACTGTTTACAATAGCAAAGACCTGGAACCAACCCAAATGCCCATCGATGATAAAAATACAATTTTTTAAAAAAATAAGAAGTAATGCACTCTAAGATAATAAAAGGTATAATACAGTAAATACACAAATCAGTAACATAGTTGCTTATTGTAAAATATTATGTGCTATAATTATATGTACCATATTTTTACACAACTGGCAGCTCAGTAAATTCTATTACACCAGCATTATTACATACATATGAGTAATGGGTTGTGCTACAACATTATAAAATCTACAATGTCACTAGGTGACCGAAGTATTTCAGCTCCATCATAATCTTATGGGACCACCATCATATTTGTAGTTCATGGTTGAAAAAAATGTTCTACATTACATGACCGTGTGTGTGTGTGTGTGTGTGTGTGTGTGTGTGTGTGTTTGTGTGTACATGTAAATATAGATAATTTTTTGAAGATGGTTTGGTTGAGACATTGCTACTTTCTTTGTACCTGGCCATTAAAATCAGACATTATAGCACTTAGTATCTTATATAATAAGATGCTCTGTGAAGCCTCAGAACTTGGTGTCCTATGTCCCAGCCATGGCTAAAAGGGGTCAACTTACAGCTCAGGCCATTACTTCAAAGGGTGGAAGCCCCAAGCTTGGTGGCTTCCATGTGGTGTTGGGTCTACAGGTGCACATAAGTAAAAAATTGAGGTTTGGGAATCTTCACCTAGATTTCAGAGGGTGTATGGAAATCCCTGGATTTCCAGGCAGAAGTTTGTTGCAGGGGTGAAGCCCTCATGGACAACCTCTGCCAGGTCAGTGTGGAAGGAAAATATGGGGTTGCAGTCACGACACTGAGTCCACACTGGGTCACTGCCTAGTGGAGCTGTGAGAAAAAGGCCACTATCCTCCAAAACCCACAATGGCAGATTCACCAACAGCTTGTACTGTGTGCCTGAAAAAGCCACAGACACTCAACACCAGCCAGTAAAAGCAGCCAGGAAGGGGTCTGTACCCTGCAAAGCCATAGAGGCAGAGCTGCTGAAGACCATGGGAGCCAACCTCTTGCATCAGCATGCCTCAGATATGAGACATGGAGTCCAAGGAGATCATTTTAGAGCTTTAAGATTTAATGACTATCCTGCTGGTTTTCAGACTTGCATGGGACCTGTAGCCCCTTTGTTTCTCCCATTTGCAATGGAAGCATTCATCCAAAGCCTGTACCGACATTATAACTTGGAAGTAACTAACTTGCTTTTGATTTCACAGGCTTCTATTCAGAAGGGACTGACTTTGTCTTAGGTGAGACTTCAAACTTGGACTTTTGGGTTAATGCTGAAATAAGTTAAGACTTTGGGGGATTGTTAAGAAGCCATGATTGGTTTTGAAATGTGAAAGCATGAGATTTGGGAGGGGTCAGGGGCAGAATTGCATGGTTAGGCTTTGTGTCCTCACTCAAATTTCACGTTGAATTGTAATCCCTATAATCCCCACATTTTGAGGGAGAAACCTGGTGGCAGGTGATTGGATCATGGGGGCAGTGTCCTTCATGTAGTTCTCGTGATAGTGAGATAGTTCTCACAAGACATAACGATTTTATATTTCTGACAGTTCCTCTTTCACACATCCACTCTCTCTTGCCTGCCACCATGTAAAAGATGTGCCTCTTCTCCTTCTGCCATGCTTGTAAGTTTCCTGAGACCTCCCCAGCCATGTGGAACTGTTAGTCAATTAAATCTCTTTATTATCAAGTATTGGGCTTTTCTTTATAGCAGTGCGAGAATGGACTAATACACTGCCAAAAGCAATTTACAGATTCAATGCTATTCCTATCCAACTATCAATAACATTCTTCACAGAATTAGAAAAAATAATACTTTAAAATTCACGTGGAACCAAACAGGAGCTGGAATAGCCAAGGCAATCCTAGGCCAAAGAAAAAGCAAAGCTGGAAGCACCACATTCCCCAGCTTTAATGTATACTACAAGGCTATGGTAACAAAAACAGCATGGCACTGATATAAAAACAGAGCAAAATAGAGAGCCCAGAAATATTGTCGCACACCTACAACCATCTGATCTTTGACAAAAGCCACAAAAACAAGCAACGCAGAATGGACCCCCTATTCAATAAATGGTACTGGAATAACTTGCTAGAAATATGCAGAAGATTAAACCTGAACCCATTCCTTATGCTATACACAAACATTAACTCAAGATGGATTAAAAACTTAAATCTAAAACCAAAAACTATAAAAATCTTGGAAGATTACCTAGGAAATACCATTCTGGACATAGGAGCTGGCAAAGACTTCATGACAAAGACACCAAAAGCAATTACAACAACAACAAAAAATTGACAAATGGGACCTAATCAAACTAAAGAGCTTCTGCACAGCAAAAGAAACTATAAACAGAGCAAACAGACAACCTACAGAATAAAAGAAAATATTTGCAAACAATGCATCCAACAAAGGTCTAATATCCAGGATCTACAAGAAACGTGAACTAATAAGCAAAATAAATCCCTATTAAAAAGTGGGTAAATGATATGAACAGACACCTTTCAAAAGAAGACATTCATGTGGCCAAGAAGCATATAAGAAATTGCTCAACATCACTAATCATAAGATAAATGCAAATCAAAACCACAATGAGAAGCCGGGCGCGGTGGCTCAAGCCTGTAATCCCAGCACTTAGGGAGGCCGAGGCGGGTGGATCACGAGGTCAAGAGATCGAGACCACCCTGGTCAACATGGTGAAACCCCGTCTCTACTAAAACTACAAAAAAAAAAAATTAGCTGGGCACGGTGGCTCGTGCCTGTAATCCCAGCTACTCAGGAGGCTGAGACAGGAGAATTGCCTGAACCCAGGAGGCGGAGGTTGCGGTGAGCCGAGATCGCGCCATTGCACTCCAGCCTGGGTAACAAGAGCGAAACTCCGTCTCAAAAAAAAAAAAAAAAAAAAAAAAAAAAAAAAAAAAAAAAAACCACAATGAGATACCATCTCATACCAGCCAGAATAGCTATTATTAAAAATTCAAAAATAACAGATACTGGTGAGGTTGTTGAGAAAAATAAATGCTTATGTACTTTTGGCAAAACTGTAAACTAGTTTAGCCATTGTGAAAAGCAGTTTGGCGATTTCTCAAAGAACTTAAAACAGAATTAGCATTTGACCTAGCAATCCCATTATTGGGTATACACAAAAAAGAATATAAATTATTCTACCACAACGATGCCTGTACCTGTATGCTCATCTCAGCACTATTCACAAAAGCAAAGACTGGAAATCAACCTAAGTGGCCATGAAAGGTAGACTGGATAAAGAAAATGTGGTACATACACACCATGCAAAACTATACAGGCATAAAAAAATGTATGAGATCATGTCCTTTGCAGCAGTATGGATGGAGTTGGAGAACATTATCCTAAGGAAACTAATGCAGGAACAGAAAATTAAATACTGCATGTTCTCACCCATAAGTGGGAGCTAAACATTTAGTACATATGGACACAAAGGAGAGAACAACAGACACTGGTGCCTACTTGTGGGTGGAGGGTGGGAGCAGGATGAGGTTTGAAAAACTACCTGTGGGGTACTATGTTTATTAGCTGGGAGATAAGATAATATGTAGACCAAATCCCCACAACACACAATTTACCTACATAGCAAACCTTCACATGTATCCCTGAGCCAAAAATAAAAGTAAAAAAATATATATATTAGGAACTAAGCGTGAGAGTGTTAAGCAAGAATTAATATATGCCCATATCCTAGCAATTCCTCTCCTTAGTTATATATAAGAAAAAATATATAGTTATATATATATTTTATACAGTTATATATATAGTTATATATAAGAAAAAATATAAAGGTTATATATAACTTATATATAGGTTATATATATAACTTAGTTATATATAGGTTATATAT
>NW_022437094.1:1116997-1168352 GCF_009761245.1 Sapajus apella
TATATATAGGTTATATATATAACTTAGTTATATATAGGTTATATATAACTTAGTTATATATAAGTTATATATGTTATGTATAAGAAAAATGTGCATGTACAGTAGGAGATATGTTCTAGAATGTTCATAGCAATTACTATTCATACTAGCCAAAAAACAAAAACAAACTAAAGAATAACCAGTAAACCCCAAATGTCCATGAATAGGATATTGGAGTGTAAATAAAACATACAAATAAATATAATACAGCAGTAAATCATGTAGCTCTCTAGTTATCAATATGGATAAATCATAAAAGGCAATATTAAGTTCAAAAAACAAGATACAGAACAACTATAATGTATATTATTTTAAAAGTATTTACCTTGCATCATATATTGCTCATAGACTCATATATTGCTATGTACATGTTTTTTAAAAAAGAATCATAAATTTATGACAATTCTCACCTTTGTGAAGAGAGAGAAATGGGAATAGGCTGGCAAGTTAAATGGGAACTTATGTTTTCTTTCTTATATTTACAAAAACAAGTCAAGTAAGATAAAATGTTAATAATCACTTCTTCTGGATGGTGAGAAAACAGTGTATTTGCTCTTCCCTGTGATTTTCATTTTCATTATTTAAATAGAAATCCTTCCCAAACAAAAAGTCCACACATATCAAAAAACAAACAAAAACAAAAACAAACAAACAAAAAAACCCATAATTGCTCTGCCTATATTTTTTCAAGATATAATTGTATATGTTCCTATAGCCTGCTGTACATACTGCTAGTTTAGCAATAAGACATGCCTTAACATTTTGGTATAACTCAAATGTTAACTTAACATTTGACCCTGACCTCCATCCCAGGACTCATATGCTCATCATCTATTCCTACATCTGTCATCAAACACACTATCAGAACCTACTTCACTGTTAGGTGTTAATGAGAAAATACATGTGTGCCTGGCAAATAGTATATGTTCAACAACTCTGAGCTACTATTATTACTCAATTCATATAGAAAGCAGGAGGCAACATTTTCATACTTAGAACTGGCTCTGTGAACAAAAAGCAAGCATGCATTACATGTGTTTTCATTTTGTTTAAACAATTTTTGTTAAAGCCCCATATACTGAATTGCAATACAAATTGGGTTAGGTGTGTGATCCAAAAAATGTCAAATCCTGGATCCAAATGTGGTACAAATTGTGTTTTATTTCTAAAGGTCATTCCAAGTCCTAGTATCTAACTTCCACAAATAGAGATTCAAAAACTTAATAGGGAGCATATGCCAACTCTTCTGGGAAGATGAAAAATTTATTTGAAATAACATTTTGAGGAAAAATAATGAATAGTAAAACAGAATGGCAAGACATAGCTAATTTATATCCCAATGCTCATAAGAATGTAGTTACATTAGAAAGTGGCACACTATCCATACTTTATTTAATTCTCATTTTTTTTTTGAGGGTGGGCAGAGAATTGGAGAAGTAGCCCAAGCAAACAACGGTGATAGAGATAGGATTATGGGTATTTTTTCCTACTGAAAATGTTTGTTTCTTTGCATGTATGCAGTTTCATTCACTAGATGGTATGTCATGAGGTAATTCTAAGAGAATTCTAAGCCTTTTACTAAGAGAATTAATGAACTGCAGTTTAGTAAGGTAGCAGGGACCCAGACACTCGAGGGGATGCCATTTCTGTTTCACCTGTCTTCCTCTTTTTCACTTTTGTGGATTATTATTATTTTTTTATTGTACTTTAGATTTTGGGGTACATGTACAGATCATGCAAGATTGTTGCATAGGTACATTCATGGCAAGGTGGTTTGCTGCCTCCATCCCCCCATCACCTATACCTGACATTTCTCCCCCCGTTATCCCTCCCCACCCTCCCTCCCACTATCCCTCTCCTAGCCACCCCCCCAACGGACCCGGGTGTGTGATGCTCCCCTCTCTGTGTCCACGTGTTCTCATTGTTCAACACAAGTTCAACTATGAATGAGAACTTGTGGATTATTTTAAGGACTTTCGGCCTGGTGCGGTGGCTCATGTCTGTAATCTCAGCACTTTGGTTGGCCAAGGTGGACAGATCACCTGATGTCGGGAGTTCGAAACCAGCCTGACCAATATGGAGAAACCCTGTCTCTACTAAAAATACAAAAATTAGCTGGGCAGTGGCACATGCCTCTAATCCCAGCTACTTGGGAGGCTGAGGCAGGAGAATCGCTTGAATCGGAGAGGCTAAAGTTGTGGTGAGTCTAGATGGCGCCATTGCACTCCAGGCTAGGCAAAAGTAATGAAACTCCATCTCAAAATAAATAAATAAATAAATAAGGACTTTCCAGACATTTTACCATTTTGCTTGAAAATATTTTCCCTACATTTAATTCTGTGAACCATTTATAATTTATTTTTGTGTGTGTATGATGAAAAAATTTAAATGCACCCCCATTCAAGTAGTTATGCAACTGCCTCAGCACAGATTATTAAATAAGCTATTTTAGGCCTGGTGCGGTGGCTCACGCCTGTAATCCCAGCACTTTGGGAGGCCAAGGCAGGCAGATCACCTGAGGCCTGGAGTTCGAGACCAGCCTGGCCAACATGACAACATGAAGAAACGCCGTCTCTACTAAAAATACAAAATTAGCCAGGTGTGGTGGCACATGCTTGTTGTAATCCCAGCTACTAGGGAGGCTGTGGCAGGAGAATCGCCCAGGAGGTGGTGGTTGTAGTAAGCCGAGATCACATCATTGCACTCCGATACGGGCAACGAGAGCAAAATTCAGTCTCAAAAAATAAAAAATAAAAATATAAACAAGCAAACAAACAATCCTTTCTGATTAGTTTCTAATACATCCTTCTATCATAGATGGAGTGCTTCTTTATGATCTAGAGTCTATTTCCGGATTGATCCTTTTGAGCCCCTGATTTGTTCTTGCACTAGTTTCAACCTAATTTTGTTGTAGATTGGAAAATGGCCACTACATCTCATACATACCACCAGTTTTCCAGAAAATCAGCCATTGTTTTTCTTACTGTTTGATACACACTCTTCCCTCCAAGAGCTGTCTCCCTCCTAAGCCTAGTCATCTACTGTCTCAGGTTATTTCAGCTTCTTTGACTACTCGATCCTATAAAAGGAAAATAAATCTCTCCAATATCACTAAGTGAAAGGGAAAAGTCAAGTTTAGAACTGTATCGGCCAAACCTGTCTCCCATTCTGTTCCTAAATAAGACAGCTGCGAAGATTTCTAAAAAGCTATGTACCATTCTCATAATTTGCCAACAGGAAAATTCCTTATGGACAAAGAAAAGCAGAACTCAAAGTCATTCCTCTGTTCATATGAGACAAATGCATATCTGATTGTTTCCTTTGTCCTGTTGTTTTACTAAGCCAGATTAAGGCATAAATGGCTATTCCTGTAAATTGCGCTAATCAGAAACTCAAAAGAATGTAATTGGTTGTCTCTTATCTACCTATGATCTAGAAGACCCTCTCCTTGCTTCCAGTTGTCTCACCTTTCTGGACTGAACCAATGTATATCTTACATACATTGACTAATGCCTCATGTCTCCCTAACATGTATAAAACCAAGCTGTGCCTGACTACCTTGATCACATGCCATCAGGTCCTTCTGAGGCTGTGTAACACGCATGTCCCTAACCTTTGCAAAATTAACCTTGTAAATTGATTAAGATCTGTCTCAGATATATTTTCATTTATAATCCCATGTTACTGTTCCCTTTTCTGGACCCTAACTGAGCTGCTAACGTCATGAGGTGGGGGGGTGCAGGTAACAATTCCTTAAGTTGTTTCAGATCTGCAAGCTTTGCCTCCAAAATCACATAATCACCTCCTCAAAGACACCAACTTTCTTTTTTCCATTTTTTTTCTTCCTTTTTTGAGACAGGGTCTCCCTCTGTCACCCAGGCTAGAGTACAGTGGTGTGATCATAGCTTACTGAAGCCTCCAACTCCTGAGCTCAAGCAATCCTACAGCCTCAGCCTCCTGAGTAGCTGGGACACCAGGCAGGTGCCACCATATCCAGCTTAATTTTAATTTTTGTTTTAGAGATGAGGTCTCACTTGGTTGCCCAGGTTAGTCTCAAACTCCTGGCCTCAAGCCATCCTCCCGCCTTGGCTGCCAAAGTGCTGGGATAAAAGGCATGAGTCACTGTGCCCAGCCAGTTTACAATTTTCTTGAATATTTGTCTTGTTTCCTCCACTGCAGCCAAGACAGAATAGAGGATATGATCAGTTCTTCATAAATAACTACTGATCGATAAGTGAACACAGGCTGATAAGACAATGTGCTGAGTGAAGAGAATGAAAGGTTATTAATAAATAAACCACATGAATTTTTTTTAACTTCTTCCCTCTCTCTTTCTTCTCTTCCTTTTCCCCAGGGGTGTCTTATGCTTCCAAGAATGGTGCTGTGGCTGTGAACCCTGGGTTCCTCTTAGACAACTGATTTCCCCATCACTCATTTCCTGAATTTCCAACTCCAGTGACTTAATTGCCATTCCAAAGGATGCCCTGTACTATCTGGCCTTCGTACCTTTTTGTTCATGCTGTTCACGGTACCTGCACTGTCTTACACACATGTGTGCTGACTTCACACTACTCTTATCTAAGTGAAAAAACACAGTGAAGGTGCTACAAATTTCATTTTGACAGCTGGTGCCTCTGAAACTGTGCAAGGCAGGGTAGTATTGAGATAACAAAGGGTGAAGTCACCCTTGACCTAAAATGAAGAAGCTGTGGCAAAATTAACAGAATAGTTTATTTGGGCCAAGCTTGAGGACTGCAATCCAGGACCACAGATTCACGTTGCCCTAAATATACACCCCTATTAACACCACTTACCAGTGGATTTTTAAGTGGAAAGAAGTGGTTCCTGTTTTTTGTTTTGTTTACCAAGAATTTACATTAAATGATACATACTATTGATGGGCTATACATTGTTTAGCTGTAGGGTGTGGCATTATTAGGTTAATTTATAGCTACCAGTGGCAATAGCAAGCAGTTTCAAGAGATGAAATTGCTCCAAAGGAAACTGGACTAGGATGTGATTACTGTCTCATGTTAATACCTCTCCGGGACTGATAATTTAAAAGAATTCACGTTCCTCAGACAAAAGTTCTTTTCTTTATCACACCAGACTTGGTGATAATTCCAACATTCTGCCTTACACGTTTGTATCAAAATCAAATGAGAAACTGACACTTATTTTAATTTGAAGCCTCCTCTACAACATTCCTTTTTCCTTCCTTGTCTGTGACATCAACCTCCTATGATCCCGTTAGTGCAGCAATTGCTAAGAATTTTAAATACACATTACTTTTCCTCTTCATAGATTAACGCGAATGTGCTTCCCTAATCACCTTTCCAGTCCTAACAACCTACTAAGTTAAAGTGATTTCTGTGACCATCTGGCTTTTCCCACCTTCTCGGCTTTTTCCCGCACAATGGACAAAGCTGAGAAGTTCCAAGAAAGAAAAATATTTTTCTTTCACTATCTCCTGCGCCATAGTTAGGGTCCAGGGAAATATTAATAGTAATGAAAGTGAAGGCAGTCACAGTTCCCACACGCAATAGACCTCAGCATCAAGGCTCATCCAGCGACTTTTAAAGAGACAACAGAAAACATTAAGAATTTTATGTCTCCAGTTACTGTAGCACTGCAGACCAGTCACATCCAAAATCACCAGCCATAGGCATTATGTAAAAACAGACATAGGGGAAAGTGAAAACGACAAAACATAAAACCGCGGTTCTTCTGACCCTTCACTGCCCACCACGAGGGAGGGAGCAATTTCTACATCAAATGGCCTAGGCAGTAATTCCAAACCCAAGCCGCCTCTACCGGCTAGCAACTGGCTCTGCAGAGCACCAGTCAACCCTTACCAGCTAGCCATACCCAGGGCTTTCATTCCTGAGGTCATCTTTGGCCATAAAAGAATAAACTATCCCCCAACCCCCCTCCCCTGGACACCAAGCAAACACAACCTCGGGCTCCATTTACACCTCCATTCCCCGCCCAGCCACTCAACAAACCCCGCCCACGTCTTCACACACCCTCCACCCTCATCGTCCAAACACAAGAACAAACCAATCAATCCTCCGTGCAAACGCTGGGGCTCAGCCAATCAGACGGTGTTTCTCTGAGGGTCCTGTCGGCTGGCCTTTGCCCCTACCTGGGGAATTTACGACACAATGGAGCCCAGTGCGCCGGTTGAAAGCCGATTTCCCGTGGGCCAGCGCGCCGAGGAAAAGGAAGCAGGGGAGGGCCCAAGGGCCTCATCTGCTGCCGGAAGGTTCCCGCGATTCCTAGTTGGAAAAAAGCGGGGAGAGGCCGGAATCCGAGCTAATTTGCCCTTCTGCCCCCATCCCGACCTCCTGCCTATTGGTTCTAGGGCAAGTTTTTTGTTGTTTATTTATTTATTTGAAACTGGGGATATGGGCTCCTTTGAAATATTTAGGGAAAGTCTGGACTTTGTCCCTTGAAAACTGCCCATTTTCAGGCTTCTCCAGCGTAGACAGTTTGTGATCCCCGGCGGCCCAAACGTTCACCCAAGTTCAGATTGCCTGCGGGCGGCCACTAACCAGCCGCCCCTGAATTTACTAGCTGCGACCGGCAGAGGGAAGGGCAGAGCAAGCAGGAGAAGGCAACCGGCTTCTCAACAGTCTTCGTAGAGGAAAGGCACACTTAAAAGGCTAGCCGCAAAATCAGCTGGGCATGGTGGCGCGTGCCTGTAATCCCAGCTACTCAGGAGGCTGAGGCAGGAGAATTGCCTGAACCCGGGAGGCGGAGGTTGCGGTGAGCCGAGATCGCGCCATTGCACTCCAGCCTGGGTAACAAGAGCGAAACTCCGTTTCAAAAAAAAAAAAAAAAGGCTAGCCGGTCAAGATACCTGTCATTCCTTAGTTCAGCAAAGGAATGACAGAACCTCGGGTTCTTCCTTTTTCACTTTACAGTGTTGCTTTTCCTCCCAATGTTTATGGAACTGCCCATGTGCCATTCCATCACATGGATAGATTCTGGTTTACCTAGAGACTTCCTTCATGATGAGCTATTCCGAGGCAGTACTGGTCCAAGTAATTGTGCCAATTACCTCTGGGCACGAATCTGTTTTGCGTATCAGATTGTTTTTTATTTTTGTTGTTATTGTTTTTGAGAAGGAGTCTCGCTCTGTAGCCCAGGCTGGAGTGCAGTGGTGCGATCTTGGCTCACTGCAACCTCCGCCTCGCGGGTTTAAGCGATTCTCCTGCCTCAGCCTCCTGAGTAGCTGGGATTACAGGGCGCACCACCAGGTCCGGCTAATTTTTTTTTTTTTTGTAGAGACGGGGTTTCACCATGTTGATCACTCTGATCTCGACTTCTTGACCTCGTGATCCGCCCACCTCGGCCTCCCAAAGTGCTGGGATTACAGGCGTGAGCCACCGCGCCCCACCGGTTTTGTACTTAAAATAGAGTTCCCTAAGGAGCCTTGAAACCGCCCAACGTGATCACTTTGCCCGCCTAGAAACTCTGCCTGTTGCCTAGACAGAATCGATTTATCATGACAGGAAAATTGCAATGGAGAAAGAGTGATGTACGCATCGAGGCTGTGTGGAACACTGGAGTTTTATTATTACTCAAATCACTCTCCCCAAGCCTTGGCTGGGATCAGAGTTTTTAAGGATAATTTAGTGGTGAGGAGCTCCGGAACTGGGGAGGGACTCATAAGGGGTCGAAGTGAGTTTCTCTTGCTCCCTTCTGTTCCTGGGTGATCACAGAACTGGTTGAGCCATATTACCAGTCTGGGTGGGGTGAGCTGGTGCCTGGAGTGCAGGGTCTGCAAAATATCTCAAACATTGATGTTAGGTTTTACAATAGGGATGTTATTACAGGAGCAATTTGGGGAGGTTCACACTCTTGCAGCTAGAGACTTCATGGCCCCAAACCATAATTTCTAATCTTATAGCTGATTTGTTAGTCCTACAAAGGCAGACTCAGACTGGTCCCCAGGCAAGAAAGGGCGATTTTTGTTTTGCTTTTTCCTTCGGGAAAGGGCTATTATTAATTTTGTTTCAAAGTTTATAAAGTATAAACTAAATTCTTTCCCATGGTTAGTTTGGCCAGGAATGAACGAGGACAGCTTAAAGGTTAGAAGCAAGATGGAGTGAGAGTGAGTTAGGTCTGATCTCTTTAAATGTCATAATTTCCTCAGTTACAATTTTTGCAAAGGTGGCTTCAGCCTTGCTGAGACAAAGCCTGTGATTGTTTTCAAGGTTACCTGACTTACATGGCATTTTTAAACTGACCTAGGCCTGCTTTTCTCTTTCTTCTCTTGTCCTAGTAGTTGTATAGGACCAGACTGTGATAACTTGCATTTGCTTTTGTCTTTATCCATTGTCCTGTCTGCTTTTGTGATTAGGATATAATAAAGTAGTTAGAAGCATTCCTTCACATTTCTCCAATTGGCTCTGCTGACTTTTCATATAAAATCAGTATTTGCTCTGCCAGTGCATCTGAAAAATCCATCCGTATATTCATGTATCCACTGTGGTGGTGCCATCTGAAAAAGCTTTGACTATTAATATATTGGTATGATACTAATTGATACGATACTAATAATTGATGGTGTCACAAAACAGAAGAGGAAAAGCAATGTGTGAATTCAAACTTTCTAGGTGAGACTGCACCCCAGGAGGTCTCTGCCCTGCAGGACACTCTTAAAATGCTTCCCTTTTGAATAAAAACTACTTTTTCAGTCTGACAACTAAAGACTTTCATGACCTGGTAAGACAGCCAAGTGGGAAGGAATCCCTAGAGAAACTCCAAGGGCCTGTATAATGGGGTGGAGCCACAGAAGTAATAAAAACAGCCCTAAAGACTGTTGGTAAAATGCAGGTCAGATGCAAGGTTGGCTAAGTGTTTTGAGGTAACAAACTGCTTTTTGGATTTTGAAAACTACTTGACTTCAGGGCTTCACAATAGGTAAGGGCTGGGGACATAAGGAACTAACCACGCCCTTAACTAAGAAGGCAAACCTTGGCTGTATTTAGCTCACAATTAAAGCAACTTACCAAGTTTTACCTTAAAGTTAAAAATTGCTGGAAATTGGCCGGGCACAGTGGTTCACGCCGGTAATCCCAGCACTTTGGGAGGCCGAGGTGGGCAGATCATGAGGTCAGGAGATTGAGACCATCCTGGCCGACATGGTGAAACCCGGTCTTTACTAAATATGCAAAAATTAGCCAGGTGTGATGTTGGGCACCTGTAGTTCCAGCTACTTGGGAGGCTGAGGCTGGAGAATCACTTGAACCCGGGAGGTGGAGGCTGCAATGAGCCAAGATTGCACCACTGCACTCCAGCCTCGTGACAGAGACTCCATCTCAAAAAGTAAAAATAAAAATAAATTGCTGGGGCCGGGCGCGGTGGCTCAAGCCTGTAATCCCAGCACTTTGGGAGGCCGAGGCGGGTGGATCACGAGGTCAAGAGATCAAGACCATCCTGGTCAACATGGTGAAACCCCGTCTCTACTAAAAATACAAAAAATTAGCTGGGCATGGTGGCGCGTGCCTGTAATCCCAGCGACTCAGGAGGCTGAGGCAGGAGAATTGCCTGAACCCAGGAGACGGAGGTTGCGGTGAGCCGAGATCGCGCCATTGCACTCCAGCCTGGGTAGCAAGAGCGAAACTCCGTCTCAAAAAAAAAAAATAAATAAAAAATAAATAAATAAATAAATAAATTGCTAGGAATTACAGCTATAACATGTTGTGGAAATTAATCTTGCAGAAGAGGTTCTCTGTGTGAACATATTAACAAAATTAAAAACAGTTATAAGATGTTTTCCTTCTTTAAAATTTCTAAGTCATCATTTTTGGAAAAGAGTTTATTGAAATCTGGAACTCTATTTCATAATATCGAGTGCTTTAAACATATTTAAAAGGCATCTCAAAATCAAACTTCAGTTTCAAAATTGTCTTCCTGGGCACTTGGCTTTTTGAATACTTTAGAGGGCCCCTGATGTGTCCAGAAAAGAGAGGTAAACAGGATTATTTGATATGTTTAGGTACACGGGATTGCCAAAGTGATGTTCAATCTTTAGGTTGTATTTTTGTGAATAATGCTAATGTATGTTCCAAAATTGTATGTGATTTCTAAAATTCTAATGGCTGACTATGTGCTATAAATCATAATTAAGGTTTTGAAGTTATTGTAAACAACAAAGATAACCAAACTTTTTTGTTAATTGTGTTTCTAACTGTAACTACCTTGGACATTTTGCTATTCACAGGCAATCGTTGTCATGTTTTAATCCTTTTCAAACATGGTTATAGAACTTTAACCAGCACTCTCAAATACAGGCTTCTGATAACTTTAGAGATTGTAACATCGGAATAAAGGAAGATGTACAGGACTCATAAAGAGCTGAAATGTTCACAAATAAAAGGAAAACAAGAGTTAACCAAATTGAACTCAGAGAGCTGAAGCAACCTTTCTGACTTTCGCTTGGAATATTACTAATCCTTGTTTTCAGAGTCAAAGAAACTTATTTTGAATGATTTATGGCCTTTAATAATTAAGTAAGCTATACTCTTATGAATAAAATTTGGAGTATGTTCGCTTCTCTCTGCCTGGTTCCTGCAGAACTTGGAAACTGAGTATTCTTAACTTATGACAATATAATTGTTTGCATCAGTGCAATAAAAATCCATTTTTCAGGCTGGGTGGGTGCAGTGGCTCACGCCTGTAATCCCAGCATATTTGGAGGCCAAGATGGGCAGATCATTTGAGGTCAGGAGTTCAAAACCAGCCTGGTCAACATGGTGAAACCCCATCTGTACTAAAAATATAAAAATTAGCCGGGCATGGTGGTGGCGCCTGTATTCCCAGCTAATTGAGAGGCTGAGGCAAGAGAATTCTTTGAGTCTGGGTGGCAGAGATTGCAGTGAGCCAAGATAGAGCCATTGCACTCCAGCCTGGGCAGCAGAGCAAGACTCCATCTCAGAAATAATGATAATACTAATAATAATTGTTTTCTTTAGCAACAGGACACAATTGGAAAAGCTGTTAATTTTACCAAGGCTTTAACTGGAAAGGTATGCTTTCCTTTAAGGAGTCAATCTCAACTTGCAGAGCCAATAAAACCCCATGGGGAAACTGGCCTCATACCCTCATCTACACAGTCTCTGTACAGGATTCCTGACCTGTGGTCAGTAAAGAATATCACTTTCTAAGAGGCCTAGGAGCTCCAAGTTTATCTTGGGAACTTACAAGGAGAGGATCACCCAACTCACAAGTATTTAAGGATATAAACCCATGGCTGGGCTCAGTTTTAAAAGGTCTTATTTAAGATTCCTTGTGGAACAAACATCCATTAAAGCCAATCTATAAAGCCTATGTAGAAATAATTATCCTTGCTGCACTTTATGCAGATAATCAGGCCATGTATAAGACGAAAGTCTATTTTTCAAACCATTCAGTTCTATGATCTTTTAACAAAAATGAAGACTGGAGAGAGAGAAATCATGTTTTAAAACTTATCATATATTTGTCATTAAATTCTAAACTCACTAGTTGTTTTTAAGTTTTCCCCTACACTTTAGACTAACTCTGCTTATTCCTGTGAACCAACAAGCAATCTCCAGCTGCAGCTCAGAAAGAACAAGAGGATTTGGTAATGTAAAAATGTGAATCAGTATCCTACTTCTGAGCAATTATCCTGCAAATTCTGCCAGGTGATGGGAATAAATAGAATGTGCAGCACGAGAGGGTTTCCTTTTTGGGAAAGTAAGACCAAGAAAAATACTCAAAGCCAAGCACCATGCACCCAAATCTTAGCAAGCCTAACTATAGCCACCAGTTGTCTGGGTGTGTCACAAGACATCCTTTTCTCTCCCTTGCTGGAAGAAGACTCAGTTCCACAGTTGCACCTTAGCATTCAGCTAAGGAGTCCATGCAACACGGCCCTGAGACACATTTTTGTCCCAAACTCAATACCAACCTTCAGGTTAAAACCCTAGGAAGGAAAACTGGATCTGAGATCCAGAGGCAAATGACAATAGAGGTTAAAAGGCACAACACAGGTAAGCGTGGCTGATTCCTGCCAAATAAGCCAACCCCAAGCTTCCTGTTTCATGGAGAAAGGCCACGTTAATATCCATGGCATAAATGAGGCCTAGAGAAATCCAAGGCTACTGACAGTAGATGGGAAAGAGACATAGACGAGAACAGATTATTCCTATTTTCTAGGCCCCCTGCTTCATGGGTGCAAGCTGCTTTGGTACTCATAGCGGGACCTGACAAGGTAACCGGGACTCGGGGATGCAAGGATGGAAGAGGAAAATAGGATGCTTTTCTCTCTCTCCCTCACTTACCCCCAAGTATCTGCTAGGAAGAGAAGGGAACCAGGGATGCCTGCTCCCCTCTTTCTAGATGGGTAGCTATTCATCTTCAGTCTATACCGCTTTCAAATGCATCCTAAACCCCTGGGACTCCTTTAAAAAGTGCCCTCTTTTATTCCTTTCTCCTTCTCGGTCCTCTCTTCACTGATAGGTAATTATGTCTCGGTACTATGGGACACTCCCCTCAGATGCATCCTCCAAACTGGAAAGAATTAATTTCCTAAGCCTTAAACTGGTTGGCTTAGAATTGGGCTCAGGGGAAGGAACCCAGAAGACCAACAAGCCAGCAAAAGGGTAAAGTGGTTTTTATCAGTTGGGCTTTTGTCCTCCCTCTCTTTTTGCAAACCAGAAAAAGGCCTCAGAATTTTTGAGCTGTCCTTATCTCGCCGTTGTTTTGTTTTGATACATGATTTCTAATAACTCGATTTCTAATTTCTTGCCCTTAGGCCATCAAACTCCAAACAGTCATACAAACACAACTCAAGCATCTGACAACGGCCCTTTCTGCTGGGAACCCTTAAAATAGGCCTCCGAGGGAGCTCTGACTCTCTGACTGCTGTTTCCCCAAAACAGCACACCTTGTCAGCAGGAAGCAGTTAAGATCAGTCTTTGTCTTCATCCTTAATCTAATGGCAGTTAGATGTACTTCTTTAGAGTGGGAAATGAGACAGACAGGTGGGAGGGGGTCCCTAGAGAAATTCCAAGCAGCCTGCCCACTGGAGCGGAGCCACAGAAGTTCCTGCCCTTTGCAGTGGGAAGGAGCTGGGCTCCTCCTCTTCCTGGGTGGATCCTGGGATTCATACGGTGGGCAGGAAGCACTCTAGCGGAGGGACTCTGGCTTTGCGAGACTCTGTTTCCCCCTTTTCTTCCTTTTTTCCCCAATAAAACCCTGTCTTACTCACCACATAAATTGTCTGCGAGCCTGAATTTTTGTGGCCGCAGGACAAAAAACCCTGTCTTTAGCTGAACTAAGGAAAAGTCCCGTAACACTGGGTTCTTTTCCACTTCCACTGTTTACTACTCCTGCAGCATTTACTACAATTTCCAGCTTGTTATGCTCTAGGTCATGTCCCTCAACATCCCTTTCTGTTTCAATGTTTTTATTTCCTATATATATACACACACATTTGTATGTATATGTATATATGTATGTGCATGCATAGATTGTATATGTGTACATATATGTATGTGCATGTGTATGAGTGTGTGTGTATATATATATATATAAAATCCCACACTGTGAAGCGTACTTTCCTTTTCAATATATATGTATGCATATGTATATACGTATATTTATACATATATATGTATGTGTATATAGTAGCTCTTGTAGCTAAAATTTGTTCTACAAATGCACACACATATGCACACACATACATAGTATACATTTTGTGTGCGTGTGTGTGTGTGTGTGTGTGTGTTTAGAGGTGTATGTCTTGCTATGTTGCCCAGGCTGGTCTCAAAATCCTGACCTCAAGTGATCCTTCCACTTCAAATTCTCTGTTTTCTTTTTCTTTTTTTTTTTTTTTTTTTTTTTGAGACGGAGTTTACCCAGGCTGGAGTGCAATGGCGCGATCTCGGCTCACCGCAACCTCCGCCTCCTGGGTTCAGGCAATTCTCCCGCCTCAGCCTCCTGAGTAGCTGGGATTACAGGCACGCACCACCATGCCCAGCTAATTTTTTGTAGTTTTAGTAGAGACGGGGTTTCACCATGTTGACCCGGATGGTCTCGATCTCTTGACCTTGTGATCCACCCGCCTCGGCCTCCCAAAGTGCTGAGATTACAGGCGTGAGCCACCGCGCCCGGCTTCAAATTCTCAAGTAGCTGATATTACAGGCGTGAGCCACTATGTCTAGCCCTTTTTATTTTTTGTGTAGTTTCCTGTCTCATTCTGCACCTGTAAGTTAAATGTTAATTTGTTGATTGGATACATAGAAAATTGTTAACTATGTATATGACATATTATGGTTTTAGCCTATATAAGCCATGACTTTTGATTACACAGATTAATAGAATTCCAGAGCTGTGTGGACCTGAAGATTATCTAATCTACTTCCTCATTTGCATAGAGTGTGAATAAGGTCCAGAGAGAGACGAGATTTAAAGTACCATGGTAATGTCCTGTAAGTCAGGCCCTAAAGTAGTATTTTCTCATTCTCAGGCCAGGTTGCTACTGCGGCTGCTCTTCCTTTTTTCTTTCAGTCATTGATTGATTGGTTGATTGACCCTGGGATCTGGCTCTGTTGCCTAGGCTGGACTCAAACTCCTGGGTACAAAGGACCCTCCTTCCCTGCTCCTCGAGAAGAGAAGCTGGGACAACATCCTTCAGTTTTTTTTAAAGGAAATTAAATATTCAAAATAAATTTGTAACCATTATTGTGTCCCTTCCCCATATCTCCTCTTTGTCCATGAACTGAGGTTGGTACAGTGAAATGTTTGTAATTTCACTATATATGTTTCCCCGAAATGTATAGTAGAGATGAGGCAGGAAGATAGAATCTGGAGGCAGGGAACATAAGGCTGATTCATACTTGAGCTGTAAATTCAAACTCACAAAAACTCTGTAACAGGGACTTTGAGCTCCTACGCTCAGGCCTGCTCCCACACTGTGGAGTGCACTTTCATTTTCAATAAATCCCTTAATTCCTTCCTTGCTTTGTTTGTGTTTTGTCGAATTACTTGTTGAAGACGTCAAGAACCTGGACATCCTGCACTGTTAACATATTTTGGTGAGCCAGGAGGAAGCGGTAAGCCAAGTTTGGGATTTATTCTTCTCCTTTCTCCTTTTCCTTTCTGCTTCATACAGGGGAATCTCTTTTCCTTTCCAACCCGGGACCCTTGGTGGGCAGCACCTAAACATGGAAGCAACTGCAGGTTTCTGGCTGTGAACAGTGAAAGTGAGGGGTTTTCATGTGGAGAAGCCTGATACTACCACCCGGTTCACTTAAGGAACCGGGGTCTTTTTATTTTTTTCTTTCTTTCTGTTTAGTCTTTCAGCGGCTGTTTCCTAGTAGCTCCTTGGAAATTGAGGGCAATTGGCTGGGGTCACTACCTGGTATTGCCTGAAGGCCTAGGAACAAATGGGAATAATCACCCTGCCCCAAAGGGGGAAGGCCTTTTTAAAAATCTTTTCCATGTGTGGTCTCTGATTCCTAAGTGTGGCACAGCTGGGAGCAACCTCAAACAAGTTTCAGGCAACTTAAACCTTCTTTTCTTATGCTAAATTTTTCCCTTCCCCTATTCAACTGGCTAAAGGCAGAGGAAACCCACCTAGGCTCCAGTTTCTATTATTAAAGTTAATAAAACAGGAAGCAGGGAAAAGCGTGACCTTATCAAATTATAAGGATACTACAAATTGGGGATCACAAACAGGTAACAAAACAAAGCTCATAGACGGCTCTGGAGGGAATGCACCCCAAGTGGTACCAGTGCCCACCTAAGAAAGGCCAGAGATGTCTGGAACTCTTATATTGGACCCCGCACAGGAGGAGGCTCCATGGGTCCTGTGGATCACAGCCTGCCCAAAGATGATGCCTTGGAAGAAGTTCTGAAGTCTAGTATTAAGCCCTCCTTAAAATTTTCCCTTGAAGTTGAAATGCTGCTTGGTCCCCAAATTGTTTAGAATCTCAAGTTTCCTGTCTAATGGAAAAGTAGAATGGCATTTCATGTATCCAGGCTTTTGTGCTTCTGTTGTAAGCAGAGGCCTAGTTAACATGAAACACTACTTTGATACTGTTTGGTTCCAGTGTTCCTTGGAGTCTGAGGAAGTTTATCCTTTAAAAATCAAACTGCCATGGAGACTGCTTTACCCAAAATGTTGATTCACCACCTTCTTTGAATTATCTATTGGGCAAAGTAAAACTGACAGGCTTGTATTGGTATCTCATGGCAAAGGTTTCACGTTATTGGATCTTTGGTTATGTGTGTGTATACATGTTTAGATGTGTTTATTTGTAAGTACACCTATTGTTATATGTTGTGTCTACCAAATTTGCTTACAAGTAAAATAATGATCATAAATCAAGTAAATAAGTCTAAGCAATTTTCGAGTTTACGCGATGTAAGTATAACTTTACTCAGCAAGCTAGCTTTAATATTATTAATGGAATAAAAATATAAAGGCCTTCAGAATTGTCAGTATACATTTATTTATTTATTTATTTTTGAGACAGAGTCTTGCTCTGTCACCAGGCTCCAGTGCAGTGGCACGATCTCAGCTCACTGCAACCTCTGCCTCCTGATTCAAGCGATTCCCCTGCCTCAGCCTCCCGAATAGCTTGAATTACGGGCACGCACCACTACGCCTGGCTAATTTTTTATATGTTAGTAGAGACGGGGTTTCACCATGTTGGCCATTATGGTTTCAATCTCTAGGCCTCGTGATCTGCCCACCTTGGCCTCCCAAAGTGCTGGATTACGGGGGTGAGCCATTACGCTTGGCCACATTTTGCTTTAATTTTATGTTTGTCTCTGTTAGATATTTTTAAATGTCTGTGTTAACTCAAGCTGGAGCTGTTTGGGGGGAGCCTGCCTCCCATTCTATTTAAAGTCTCACTGAGATAGATGCATGTCTGATTGCTTCTTTTGGAAACGCTAATCAGAAACTCAAAGTAATGCAACCCTTTGTCTCCCACCTGTGATCTGAAAGCCTCTGAACCTCCTCCATGCCTCCAGTTGTCCCGCTTTTCTGGACCAAACCAATGTTTGTTTTACATATATTGATTGAGGTCTCATGTCTCCCTTATTAAAAGTAAAAAATTAAATACAGTGAATAGGATAATTGTTTTAGCTAAATTTTTGTGTTTATTAAAATCTTAAAGTTATTATTAATGCTCATTTGATATCTGGGTCACTTCCAGTTAAAAAAGGGTTGTAATATGGAGAAATATGTTTCTAAAATTGTGGAATTGTTCTTATCAATACATGTCCATATCTAATAGTTCAGTTCTTGCTTTTGAGGGTTTCACTAAAGTTTTAGGTTACGAAAAATAAAAATTTTAGTTAACATATATGTATATATATATATATATATTTTTTTTTTGGTGGAGTCTTGCTCTGTTCCTCAAGCTGGAGTGCAATGGCGTGATCTCGGCTCACTGCAATCTCTGCCTCCCGGGTTCAAGCAATTCTCCCACCTCAGCCTCTGGAGTAGCTGGGATTCCAGGTGCCCACCACCACTCCAGGCTCATTTTTTTGTATTTTTTAGTAGAGACGGGGTTTAACTACGTTTGGCCAGGATTGTGTCAAGCTCCTGACTTGGTGATCTGCCCGCCTCGGCCTCCCAAAGTGCTGGGATTACAGGTGTGAGCCACAGTGCCTGGCTTTTTTTTTTTTTTTTTTTTTTTGAGACAGAGATTCACTCTTATTCCTCAGGCTGGAGTGCAGTGGCGCGATCTCCACTCACCGCAACCTCCACCTCCTGAGTTCAAGCGATTCTCCTACCTCAGCCTCCCAAGTAGCTGGGATTACAGGCATGCACCACCACGCCCGGCTAATTTTTTGTATTTTTAGTAGAGGCAGGGTTTCTCCTTGTTGGTCAGGCTGGTCTCGAAGTCCTGGCCTCAGGTGATCTGCCCACCTCGGCCTCCCAAAGTGCTGGGATTACAGATGAGAGCCACTGCACCCAGCCTAACACGTAATTCTGTATACAAAATGTGTCAAAAAGGCTTATGTTAGTGGAAAAAGAAATTGTCTAATTCAAAAGTTATTTAAAAGTTAGTTCAAATTACAGATTTGAAAAGGTTATTTATGAAACAATGTAGTAAGCAATTATTGAGTAGGTGAGAAAGAAGTAAAAAAGTTTAAATAAAATCTTTTTCAAAACATGATAGAGAATTGGAGACATTTGGCTAATTAATATTTTCATGGTTAAAACTCTTAGTTGTTTTTTTCTTTGAGACAGAGCCTCCCTCTGTCACAGGCTAGAATGCAATGGCGCAATCTCGGCCCACTGCAATCTCCACCTTCCAGGTTCAAAGAATTCTCCTGCTGTAGCCTCACAAGTAGCTGGGGTTACAGGCATGCACCAGCACGCCCAGCCAAAATATTTTATTTATTTATTTATTTTTTTGAGACGGAGTCTAGCTCTGTCGCCACTGCAGGGCAATGGCGCAAATTCGGCTCACTGCAACTTCCGCCTCTCGGGTTCAAGCGATTCTTCCGCCTCAGCCTCCCGAGTAGCTGGGACCACAGGCACATGCCACCATGCCCAGCTACTTTTTGTATTTTTAGTAAAGATGGGTTTTCACCATGTTGGCCAGGCTAATCTTAAACTCCTAACCTCAGGTTATCCACCTGCCTCAGCCTCCCAAAGTGCTGGGATTTACAGGCATGAGCCACCACACCCAGTCTAAAGCTCTTATTGTTGATTAAAGTAAAATAATAAGTATTGTAAAAATGCATCAGAAGTTTGGCAATTCTTTTTTTTTTTTTAAATATATTTGAACATGAAGCTGGATTTAGTGTGGAACCAGATTTCACATACACGTTTGCATTGCTTCTCACTATTTTTACTGTTTTGTGTGAATGGTGCTAAAGTACTTATTAGTCATGGGCCTAAAGTGGGTTTCTTGATTGCACAGAATGTATAATGATATTGGTGAACTTAGGATGTTGAATTGCGTATCGGAAATAAAATACTCATTATGTGGATTTTGGGGGGCCATAGGTAACGCTGTAACCTCCAGGGTAAATTGAATAGAAAATTTTAGGTTGGATGCCTGCTTGTTTGTTTTTGCTTCTAGTTTTCTTTTGTTTGCTGTTTATTCTCTTCTGGCTTTGCTTGTGTATGGAGATATACATACATACATATATATATCTCCATGATTCTTTTTTGTTCCTAGTGGAAGACTTTTATTTAGTTCTGTGTTCCTATGCATTTCTAGAAAGTCATCATTCATTCCACTTATATGGAATTCCTAAGCAACCTTTGTCGGGCCTGCAAGAATTAATGGAGCACACCAACTTTTTATCTTTAAACTAACTTTTTGATTTTATGCTTCCTGATACTGAAGTGTTTTAAGTATACTCTCACAAATAGAATTTGAGTCATACTTCTCTCTCTGCCTAGTTTCTCCAGAATTTGTAAATTATCTATGAATATTCTTAATTCATGGCAATGTGTCTGTTTGCATACAGTTAGGGTTACCAAAGCTGCTCAGGGACAGAGAACTCAGAAACCTGGCACGCCAGAAAAAGGGTAAGAATTTCTTACCTGTCAGTCTCTGGCCTCTTTCTCTCTATGTAAACTAAAGTAAAAGTCACTGTATATCTCCTCTGTAAATTTTTAATTGGTTTAATAATAATAGCTCAAATCAAACATAGAAAAGTAGAAAGTGTACACCCTTTAGTTCATGTGATTTTAGCAATCTTTGGGAAATAAAGTTGGTTTTCAAGATTTTTGGTAAAACAAAAATTTCTTCAAAACATGTGGTTTAAATTATGTTCAAATACTAGGTTTGCTAAATGCTTTAAGGTCATAAACTGCTTCTTTGGCTTTTGAAAATTGTTTAACTTGCCTCCCTTACAGCTAGGAAAGACCTGGGGACATGTGGAGTTGGCCACACTTTAGCTATGCTGGAAACAGTCAAACCTTATTAGAACATAACTTACTAGGTTTTACATTAAAGTTAAAATTGCTAAGAGTCGCCATTATAACATACAATTAAGACTATTAGAAACACTTTCATATGTAAGTTGTGTAAGAACAGTAGGATGTGTGTGTGTGTGTGTGTGTGTGTGTGTGTGTGTGTGTAAAGGCTATAAAAGGTTTTTGCTTCTTTAAAATTTCTGAGTCATCATTTTGGCAAAATAAATAATGTGGGCCGGGCGCGGTGGCTCGCACCTATAATCCCAGCACTTTGGGAGGCCGAGGCGGGTGGATCACGAGGTCAAGAGATCGAGACCATCCTGGTCAACATGGTGAAACTCCGTCTCTACTAAAAATACAAAAAAATCAGCTGGGCATGGTGGCGCGTGCCTGTAGTCCTGGTTACTCAGGAGGCTGAGGCAGGAGAATTGCCTGAACCCAGGAGGCGGAGGTTGCGGTGAGCCGAGATCGCGCCATTGCACTCCAGCCTGGGTAATAAGAGTGAAACTCCGTCTCAAAAAATAAATAGATAAATAAATAAATAAATAAATAAATAATGTATGGTAATCTGGAATTTCAAAATCAAACTTCAGTTTCAAAATTGCCTTTCCTAACGCCTGGCTTTCTGGATGGATTAGAGGGCCCTTAAAAACATCCAGAGAAGAGGTAAACAGGATTATTTGACATGTTTAGGTACAGGAGATTGCCAAAATGATGTTCAATCTTCTTTAGGTTATATTTTTGTGAATAATACTAATATATATTATATTAGTAATATATATACTAATATATTATTAATATATATTACTAATATAATAATACTAATATATATAATACTAATAATTCTAATTTCAGAAATTGTATGGGATTTCTAAGTATATATACCAATCAGAATTATAGTTATCATGTTAGGTTATTGTAAACCACAGAAATAACCAAATTTCATTGTATAAAGCTACTAACCCAAGTATAACATAAAATTAATTAAATATCAAGAAAATACTTTCATGTTAATCCAGCTAATACTAAAATGTTTAAAGTAGTTTATAAGCAATGCTTGATTACATATTCCTAGAAAAGCAATTAAAGCTTCAGGTGCATTTGGTCACATTTTAAGACCATTTAAACATTTTATAAAGGGATTTCCTTTGATTCTTATTTTCAATGCATGTTTTCTGGTTGTATGAAAGCTTTCCTATGCAAGAAGGCTGATGTTATAACAGTTGATTATTATGCTACAGTGTATTTTTACCAGGTAAAGAAAGCTTTTTTATGGTTTCAATCTTCTGGAAACATTAGAGAAAGACTGTCCTTGCCATCCACACTGCAACAAAACTTCGAACTTTGGGCTTTTGGTTCTTGGTTTCCGAATCGAGAGATGTTCCTCCACACTTTGGGAATTTCACACTCATTGGAACCCTTGAGTTAAAACTAAGTAGGGAAATTTGTCCCAAGAGGAAGATGGCATCCTTGATGTGAACAGCTTACCCAAGTTCACAGAATAAGACTTCTACCATTGGCCGGGAGAGATGGCTCACACCTGTAATCCCAGCACTTTAGGAGGCCGAGGCAGGTGGATCACCTGAGGTCAGGAGATCGAGACCAGCCTGACCAACATGGTGAAACCCTGACTCTACTAAAAATACAAAAATTAGCCAGGCCCGGTGGCACAGGTCCACTGTGCCAGCTACTCAGGAGGCTGGGACAGCAGTCATGTGCCACCGGGCCTGGCAGGAGAATCAATCGCTAAAACCCAGGAGGCTGAGGATGGAGTGAGCCGAGATCACACCACTGCCCTTCCAGCCTGGGTGGACAGAGTGAGAGTGTGTCTCAAAAACAAAAACAAAAAAAAGATTTCTACTGTCATGAAACTATTATCTATGATTTTCTTTTTTTGCTTATGCCTCTATGAACAATAGAAGTGAAGATGGAGTCTGTTATGTATACTAATAGGGTGTACTTTTATTTGTGAAGGAGTTAGCAGCCAGCCTTGTACATGGACTACCTTATATTCTGATAGATAAAAGATGAAGTCTTAAAGTAAGAAATTTTAATGGTAAATGCATTGCCTCATAATCAATCTAAAAACAAAACATTGGTTCACTCCTTTTAACCCACATCATGGGTTAAAGAGAAAGTTGTCAGAAGGCCTTCACTATTCTAAAGGGGCATCATTTGTCCGGTCCTTTTTCCATGATTTAAAACAAAAGAAGCAATGATTAGAAATGTATCCCTCATGATAGGTTCTATAGCAAACTCTACAGTTACACAATAGGCCCTAAAATCTCTTGTGAAAGTTATGATAAAATTGGCTAAAGAGATAAGTGTCTGTGCACTTTTGGCCTATAGAGAAATACATCAAGTGAAGATTATGGAATTTTGGTGGTAGGGGGTTAACAAAGAGGCTGCTTAGTTAAGTGAGTCAACTCTTTAGCTCATTCTTTGATCTATTTGATTTTAGGAGGTTTGGTTTAAGGGGACCTTGGGTAAGGAGCATATGTTGAACTTTTGGTAGTCTCCCCAGTGTGCTGTATTCCTTCAAAGGTTTTAAACCTTTAAACCACCTTTCAAAGATGGTTTTCGGTTACATGGAAAAATTATTTAGTGGTAATTTCTGAGATTTTGGTGAACTCGTCACCCAAGCAGTGTACACATTACCTAATACATGTCTTTTATTCCTCACTCCCCTCCCACCCTTCTCCTCAAGCTCAAAATTCCATTATATCATTCTATTTTAAAACAATACAAAACAAGATAATTGTTTGTGGATGGAAAAAAAGGTCCTTTTTTGTTTTGTTTTGTTTTGTTTTCTTGACAGCATGTGGCCATCACTAGAATGTCACATGGTCTCTCTTCAACTGGAATAACAGGAGCTAAAAAAAATGTGCAACCATGAGGACGCTGTAACCTATTTACGACATGCTAATACTGGAAACCCAAAATGATGGTAACTGAGAGTGGTGCTCAGGCCCTAAGTTTTGGTCACGTTCTCACTTAGGTGAGAACGTGACCAAAAAGGAGGAATTTTTTAAGCAAAATTCTGGGAAGCTATTGTTTGGGACTAAGCTCAGGCACTAGGCCCCAACAAACCACACCAAACTAAAATGGAATTGCTTGTGCTAAGACTTTAAGATAACACAGGGATTCTAGAACAGACCAGATTTTTTTTTCTTCTGTAAATATCTTTAACAAACATTTCTAGCAAGAATAGGTATCCTCCCCCTGAAGTTCCCATTAAATTTTTTAACCAAACGCATTTCCTCTCACCTAGAGACCATCAAGCTTCAGATGATCATGTAACAAAGGCTCCAGCCAGTTCCAGATGAAGACACCATTCCTGGCCATCAAGGAGCTACCCTGCCTCCACTAGACAGAACAGGGTAAGAGTTCCGTAATCCCCAATAGGTAGGGACTATGCCCCATGTCAGCATGAAGCATTTACAGAAAAAAGATCATTAGTCCCTCTTCATCCCATGAAGTTTTGTGGGAATCACATCTCTCAGGGGGAGATGAGGCGGGAAAATAGGGTCTGAAGGCAGGGAACATAAGGCCGATTTACACTTCAGCTATAACTGGAAATATCTTCTTCATAGAGCATACAACGAGTAAATAACTTTGTAACTTTACTTCATCCTCTTCATTTACTAGGGTGTACCCCAATTAGAGGGTATCTAAACTCATAAAAACTTTGTAACAGGGACTTTGAGCCCCTATGCTCAGGCCTGCTCCTACACTGTGATTCTTGCCTTGGTTTGTTTGTGCATTTTGTCCAATTCTTTGTTCAAGATGCCAAGAACCTAGACACCCTCCACCATTAACAGTGATTGTTATGAATCTGCACTGCATCCTTAAGTCATTCATGTACCACTTAATGATACTTTCACTACTGTTATACTACCTTTAATATAATGTTTTCTTGAGATACATTTATCTATTCAAATGTTTCTCAAATTAATGTGCCATCCAGTGTTGCATGGGCAACTGCTCTGATATCTTTTAGATACTTCACTCCTTAGATCACCCAAGATCATTTAACATTTCACCACTTGTACTTCAGTTTCAGAACCATTACATTACACCTCACATGGGTTAAATGTGTTTGGAACACAATGGTACTTATCTCTCATTAATAGCCTTACTGTCTTTTGTTCTTTTGATAAGGAAATACTACCTGTAACTTCATCTTTAATGTGAAACTGTTTTGACCTGGCCATCCTCCCATCCTCTTTCTCCACTCAGCCACATTTCCAAGAAAGTCTAGAGGAAGACTTTAGGCAGATGAACCTAGCCTTTTTTGTTTTTTGACACAGTCTTGCTCTGTCACTCAGGCTGCAGTGCAATGGTGCAATCATAGCTCACTATAATCTTGGCCACCTGGGCTCAAGCAATCTTGCCACCTTATTTTTTTCAACATTCTACTCCTCTATAGTGAAAGACCTAATTTCAACTCTGCTTTCATAATAAATTACAACCTTTATGCTCTAGATATTTTACACTCATTTATCATTAATTCTTGAAGAAACTCTGGTTAGATTTTATCATAGTTGTTAATTTTTAGTTCTTTCAGTTTTTTTTTTTTTTTGTCTTAAATGCTGACGGTTCACTAAATTTAAAAAGAAGCAGCTACCTGATAAAATTATACAATATATAAAATAATTAACAAAGGATGCTCAGGTAGCAATACAAGGAGGACTTGCAAAATCCTTGACATTCTATAACAGGATCAGCAATTTTTAAAAAATAAAATTTATTTTAAATTAACCTTTTTGTTATTAGATAATTATAGATTTACATGGAGTTTTAAGAAATAATACAGAAATGCCCACATATTCTTTACCCAGTTTCCATCTTAATAATATAATGCTGGAAACAGTGTGGACCTCTCGGTGGTGATGAGAAACCCCAAGCTTCTGGAAGAATTGGTAAAACCCGAGCTACCTGAAATAACAAGAAATTGTTGTTAATTTTTAACCTGTAAATTCTCTTAAGAATTTGGTTCCCCTAAAATGAGTTATTTGCTTTGTTATGCTTGTTGCTTCCTGAATCGATTATATTTGAGAAAATGAAGAATAATATGAAAAGTTAAAATGTAGCTTGTAACTTTGGCTCTGCTGAGCTGTTCTTGTAAAACAGGAACTCTGTGTTAAAGACAAACCACATAGCCTGACTGCCAGAGATAACAGCAAAGCACGTAATAAGCTTCTCCTTGCACATAGCCTATAAACAAACATGTAATGGAGAGGCTTATTACCCAGATTCCTTTCCCAGGAAAGGCATGCTAATTATAGCACTGGTAAGGGAATGCAACCCTTATTGAGAGCCTATAAACAGATGCATGAGGGGTGTCTGTCCTGAGGAAAAACCTCTGTGGTTGAGATAAGGATGTAAGTTTTTCTTCTCCCTCTGCTCCTCCAGGCCTGCATGGAGGGCCCCCTCCTTTTGCAGTTTTGTGGTCAGGCTGGTTGTATTGTGTCAGATCCTGTTCTCCCTGCAGCTGTGAGCCCAATGCTTTCTTGCTGATAATTATAAGTTTATAATTAACCTCTATTCTTGCTAAGGTTTATGGTTTTTATGCTGATGCACAGATAGTAACTTTTACATTGTTCTGCTTTTACAATACCATATTGTGATCTTTGGTCAACAGTTTTTGCTTATGTTTCTTTTTGTATAATTATCACTGAAACTTTCTGTAACCTCACTCCCCCTCCCCTAATGAAAGAACATAATAAAAACTGAAGTTTTCAGGGGAATGTTAGACATTCCTGGAGCAGCATTATGTGGTGTCTCCCCTGGGCCCAGCCTTAAGGAAAACTGTTTCCTTGTCTTTCTTTCTTTTCACTGACCACTTGATCACTTTGACAGACTTTGAATCTACGTTGATGTGTTAGGAGCTGGTCTTTTAATCATATAGTACCATAGCACAGCCAGGATCTTGCCTTTAATACAGGTAAGACAGTGGGACA
Source organism: Sapajus apella (assembly GCF_009761245.1). Classification (NCBI taxonomy): domain Eukaryota; kingdom Metazoa; phylum Chordata; class Mammalia; order Primates; family Cebidae; genus Sapajus; species Sapajus apella. Next base: position 1,142,933 of record NW_022437094.1, read on the forward strand.
GAATACCTCATAGTACACCTCTATCTATTGTCACACCCATTACCCTCCTGCCCCCCACTGTCTTAACCTCTGGAAAACACTAATCTGTGAGAGCCTGGATCTTTTTTATATTTCAATAGTTTGTGGGGTAAAGGTGGTTTTTGGTTACATGGCAAAGTTCTTTAGTGGTGATTTCTGAGATTTTAGTGAACCTGTCACCCAAGCAGTGTACATAGTACCTAATATATGTCTTTTATGCCTCACTTCCCTCCCACCCTTCTCCCCAAGCTCAGAATTCCATTATGCCATTTTATTTTAAAACAATAGCAAACAAGGTAATTGTTTGTGGATTAAAATAAAGATATTTTGTTTGTTTGATATTTTGTTTTCTTGAGATGGAGTCTCACTCTGTGGCTCAGGCTGGAGTGCAGTGGTGCCATCTTGGCTCACTGCAACCTCCACCTCCCAGGTTCAAGCGATTCTCCTGCCTCAGTCTCCCGAGTAGCTGGGATTACAGGCTTTCACCACCACACCTGGCTAACTTTTGTATTTTTAGTAGAGACAGGGTTTCACCATGTTGGCCAGGCTGGTCTCTAACTCCTGACCTCAAATGATCCACCTGCCTTGGCCTCTCAAAGTGCTGAGATTACAGGCATGACCCACCGCACCCAGCCAGAAAAAAAAAAGAAAGTTTTAAGGCAGCCATAGTAAAAAGACATGACTGACAAGAAAATTTCTTAACTATATGGCACACAATGATTTTAACATAACAATTACGATTATTACTGATAATGTACACTAAGTTATATAAACATTACAGGAGTTTCCCATAATTTTGGAACACATACCTGTAACATTTTTATACAAATACAGCCCAAAGAAAAGCAAATACCATTTCATATTTGACAAAGCTTCCTGTATAATTTTTATATCAAAATAAGTCAAATTATTTCATTTATAGACTTTAGGAAACCTAATGTCTTAAAGGATTGATTAGGTTAGAAAAAGACATAATTTAAAATTTGATTTTGGAAAGCTTATCAAATATAAAAGGTTTACATCACTTGATATTAAACAATGGAATTACAAGTCATTGAAAAGACATTTATTTAGCCAAAGTGATAATTCAAGCATTTCAAACATCCTTCAATCTTTGAGAGAAGAGACTTAGTTTTCTAAACCAGAATCCCTAATGAAAACAGCATGAAGGCCAGGTGCGGTGGCTCACGCCTGTAATCCCAGCACTTTGGGAGGACGAGGAGGGCAGATCGTGAGGTCAGGAGTTCGAGACCATCCTGGCCACGGTGAAACACCATCTCTACTAAAACACAAAAAATTAGCCGCGCGTTGTGGCATGCGCCTGTAGTCCCAGCTATGCAGGAGGCTGAGGCAGGGGAATTGCTTGAATCCAGGAGACGGAAGTTGCAGTGAACCAAGATGATGCCACTGCACTCCAGCCTGGCAAAAGAGCAAGACTCTGTCTCTGCCAGGCAAAAAAAAAAAAAAAAAAAAAAGAAAAAAGAAAGAAAAGGGAAAAGAAAACAGCATGACGCCAATTACATTTGTTTTTCAAAATTTTGTAATCTATAAAATTTCATCTTGATTATAAAATATAACTTCCATTAGCCTTTTATAACCTTTATTAAGAAGCTGGTTAATGTTTCAAGAAAACCTTGTTAATCTGACACAGGGGTCCATATACTGGTTTTACATCAGTGTGCCTTTCACATTAATTTATAGAGAAACTGAACTCATTTTATCTTTCAAAATCGGCCCTTATAATCTTACGGGTCTATCTCTTCTGCTATAGTCCCTGGGACTTGAGGAGTTGAATAGCTTTAATTTCTTGCCCTGTATCTCAGGAACGTAGTTTGTTTTTATTGGCATCTTCCAAGGGGCCTGAAGATGAGGCTTTAATTGCTGTCAGTGTTTGAGATTTAGCAGGATTTGGTTTCTTTAACCCAGGAGATAATGCCCTGTAACTCAATGTTACAAGGACTTTTTTTTTTACTTTTTTTTTCTTTGTAACTGAGTCTCGCTTTGTTGCCCAGGCTGGAGTGCAGTGGTGCAAACTCGGCTCACTGCAACCTCTGTGTGCTGGGTTCAAGCAATTTTCCGGCCTGAGCCTCTCAAGAAGCTGGGACTACAGGTGCGCACCACCATGCCTGGCTAATTTTTGTATTTTTAGTAGAGACGGGCTTTCACCATGCTGGCCAGGCTGGTCTCCAACTCCTGATCTCATGATCTTCCCATCTCAGCCTTCCAAAGTGCTGGGATTACAGGCGTGAACCACCGCACTCAGCCGTTACAAGGACTTTAAAAGCACATACAGAACATGAATATAACCTTCATTAAAAAAATTATCTCTTTTTTTTTCTAAGTAAACCAAAACTTAATAATAGTATGAAAATTTGATTATATAAAAGTTTTTGGGATTTTTTGGTAAATATATATAAGTCCCCTTATTGTGACTTACACTGAATGTTCATGACATGGTCGGACTTTCTGATTAGTTCCCAACATCCCTCTTTTTTTTTTTTTAATTTATTTTATTGCATTTTAGGTTTTGGGGTACATGTGAAGAACATGCAAGATTGTTGCATAGGTACACACGTGGCAGTGTGATTTGCTGCCTTCCTCCCCATCACCTACATCTGGCATCTCTCCCCATGCTATCTCTCCCCAGCTCCCCACCCACCACCGTCCCTCCCCTACTTCCCCCCAACTGACCCCAGTGTGTAGTGCTCCCCTCACTGTGTCCATGTGTTCTCATTGTTCAACACCCACCTATGAGTGACAAAAAAGCAGTTATTTTACTTTAGGACTAATGTTACCCTACAAGATTATTTCTTATATAAAATTATTTCTCTTTAAGCTTTTTAACCTCAAAAAAATACTTCTTTACTTTTATAACTTTCTTTACATCTTTTTAAAAAAATTACTATTATTTTTATTTTAAAGAGAGAATCCAGAAAGATGGAATCCAGGAGAGAAAAGCAGTTTCCACACTGAGGGGAAGGGAATAGAGAGAGAGAGATGGAGTTTAGGAGTGGAAGACAGGCTTCCACGAGAGAGTGTGGAAGGGGACTCCAGAGGGGAAATCCAGGAGAGAGAAAGATGGCTTCCATGAAAGGAGTGTTTGTGGAAGGGGACCCAAACATGGAGTCTCACTTTACATCTTTTTTTATTCCTGGTTTCTTTTAACTTGTTTTAGACATTTTAGACCTTTAGACCTTTAAGTAAGCTTTGAATTACATAAAATCTGTTCATCTTTTTTTTGAAGGACATGCTCTGTTTTCTTTAGTAAGAATGATTTCCTACAATATATATTTATTGAAAAATACCCAAATAATACAATAACTATTATTTAATTTAATATAGCTTTATATTCTAAGTTATGACCAGTTTGTCTACAAATATTTATCCAATTACATTTACTGATTTTATTTTAACTGTTTATGTGGATTATTTAAGAAAACTGTAGGGAGATCGGGGGAAGATGGCCGACTTGGAACAGCTCAGGATTGCAGCTCCCAGTGAAAGTGCAGAGGGTGAGTGGATGCCACATTTCCAGACGGATTTTTATTGCCCACAGACCAGGAGATTCCCAGGTGGAGGAGCCCCACGGTTCGCCAGTGCGGCTGTTTCGGCCAGCGTGGCTGTTTCGGCTGGCGTGGCTGTTTCGGCCCAGGTGGCTGCTTTGCCTGCACCCTGGCGTGGCGGTTCTCTGTACAAAAGACACTGGTCCGGGTGCCCTCTTAGCTGGCGATTGGAGCCCTGAGACGGCAGAGTCAACCATTCATCTGAAATAGCGAGCCAGGTCAGGAGATTCCTAGGCAAAAAAACCGCCAGGAATCTCAGCGCCGCTGTTTCAGCTGGCTCAGTGAGTTGCGGCATGGGAGATTCTGGCACCTTTTCAACAGGCAACTGGAACACCTGGGAGAGATCGACCATTCAACAACAACAAAAAAAGACTCTGAGTCAGGGAGCCAGGTGATCAGACTCGGCTGGTCCCACCCACCTCCACAAAAAAAAAAAAAAAAAAAAAAAGCAGTAATTGAAAACGCTCTAGTTTGAGAGTTTCACAGCAAGCACAGGTGAACCTGGGATGGTCTGGGTCTGTGGTTGAGGGGCGTCCACCATTGCTGAGACACTCCACCACTACGGAGGCAGTCTGACCATCGCTGAGGCAGCCCACCATTGCTGAGGCAACCCATCACTGCCGAGGCAACCTGCCACTACAGAAAGAGTCTGCCATAACAGAGGCGGGCCACCATTGCCAAGGCAGTTCTAACTAAACCCATAGAAACAGGACTGCAGGGAAGATAACATGGCAGCTGGGCGGAGCCCACAGCAGCTCAGAAAAGCTTCTGCAGGCAGACAGTGACTAGGCTGCCTCCTCACTGGGCAGGGCAGCCCTGAAAGAAAAAAAAAAGGCAGCACACAACAGAAACTCATAAATAAAGCCTTAACTCCCTGGGACAGAGCACCTGGGGGGGGGGAAAAAAAAGGGAGTCTATGAGTTCTGATGCATCAGACCTAAACGTACCTGCCAAGCAACTCTGAATGAACAACGGAGCTCACAGCTGAGGACTTGAGCTCCAATAAAGGACAGACTGTCTCCTCAAGCAGCTCCCTGACCTCCGTATATGCAAAGAGTCACCTCATAAAGGAGAGAACAGACTAACATTTGGTGGACATCCTACTGGGACAAAGATAGCAGAAGAGGAAACTGGTAGCAACCATTACTGTTCTGCAGCTGCTGGAGGTGATCCCCCGGCAAGCAGGGCCTAAAGTGGACCTCAGCAGTCCTACAGCAGAGGGGCAAGACTGTTAGAAGGAAAGCTAAGAAAAAGAAATAACTTCAGCATCCACAAACTGAATTTCACTCAGAGACCCAATCTGAAAGTAACTACAAAGAAAACAGGTGGATAAACCCACAAAGATGGGAAGAAACCAGTGCAAAAAGGATGAAAACACCCGAAACCAGAACACCTCTCCTCCTAAAAGAGATCACAACTTCTCACCAGCAAGGGAACAAGGCTGGATGGAGAAGGAGTGTGATGAAATGACAGAATCAGACTTCAGAAGGTGGGTAATAAGAAACTACAGTGAACTAAAAGAACATGTTCTAGCCCAATGCAAAGAAACTAAGAACCTTGAAAAAAGATTTGATGAAATGCTAATGAGAATGGACAAAATAGAAAGGAATATAAGTGAATTGATGGAGCTGAAAAACACAACACGAGAACTTCGTGAAGCATGCACAAGTTTCAACAGCTGAACTGACCAAGCAGAAGAAAGGATATCAGAGGTCGAAGATCAACTCAATGAAATAAAACGGGAAGGCAAGAATAGAGAAAAAAAGGGTAAAAAGGAATGAACAAAGTCTTGAAGAAATGTGGGACTATGTGAAAAGACCTAATCTAAGTCTGATAGGTGTACCTGAATGTGACGAAGAGAATGAATCCAAGCTGGAAAATACTCTTCAGGATATTATCCAGGGAAACTTCCCCAACCTAGCAAGGCAGGCCAATATTCAAGTCCAGGAAATACAGAGAACACCACAAAGATATTCGTCAAGAAGAGCAACCCCAAGGCACATAATCATCAGATTCGCCAGGGCTGAAATGAAGGAGAAAATGCCAAGGGCAGCCAGAGAGAAAGGTCGGGTTACCCACAAAGGGAAGCCCATCAGACTCACAGCAGATCTCTCAGCAGAAACCCTACAAGCCAGAAGAGAGTGGGGGCCAATATTCAACATCCTTAAAGAAAAGAACTTTCAACCCAGAATCTCCTGTCCAGCCAAACTAAGCTTCATAAGTGAAGGAAAAATAAAACCCTTTGCGAACAAGCAAGTGCTCAGAGATTTCATCACCACCAGACCTACTTTACGATAGCTCCTGAAAGAGGCTCTACACATATAAAGGAGCAACCAGTACCAGCCACTTCAAAAACATACTAAATGGTAAAGAGCATCAACAGAATCTAAGAATCTGCATCAACTAACAAACAAAACAGCCAGCTAGCATCAAAATGGCAGTATCAAATTCACACATAACAATATTACCCCTAAATGTAAATGGACTAAATGCCCCAATCAAAAGACACAGACTGGCAAATTGGATAAAAAGCCAAAACCCATGAATGTGCTGTATCCAGGAAACCCATCTCACATGCAAGGATACACAAAGGCTCAAAATAAAGGGATGGAGGAAGATTTACCAAGCAAATGGAGAGCAAAATAAAGCAGGAGTTGCAATTCTCATCTCTGATAAATTAGACTTTAAAGCAACAAAGATCAAAAGAGACAAAGAAAGACATTACATAATGGTAAAAACATCAATGCAACAAGAAGACCTAACAATCCTAAATATATGCGCACCCAATACAGGAGCACCCAGATACATAAGGGAAGTTCTTAATGACTTACAAAGAGACTTAGACTCCCACACAATAATAGTGGGAGACTTTAACACCACATTGTCAATATTAGAGAGATCCAGGATATCCAGGATTAACAAGGATATCCAGGACCTGAACTCAGACCTGGAACAAGCAAACCTCATAGACATCTACATAACTCTCCACCCCAAATCCACAGAATATACATTCTTCTCAGTACCACATCACACCTACTCTAAAATTGACCACATAAATGGAAGCAAATCACTCCTCAGCAAATGCAAAAGAACGGAAATCATAACAAACAGTCTCTCAGACCAGAGTGCAATCGAGTTAGAACTCAGAATGCAGAAACTACCTCAGAACCGCACAGCTTCATGGAAACTGAACAATGGGCTTTTGAATGTTGACAGGATAAACAATGAAATGAAGGCAGAAATAAAGATGTTCTTCGAAACCAACGAGAACGAAGACTCAACATACCAGAATCTCTGGGACACATTTAAAGCAGTCTCTAGAGGAAAATATATAGCAATAAGTGCCCACATGAGAAGCAAGGAGAGATCTAAAATTGAAACCCTAGCATCAAAATTGAAAGAGCTAGAGGAGAAAGATCAAAAAACTCAAAAACCTAGCAGAAGACAAGAAATAACTAAGATCAGAGCAGAAGTGAAGGAGATAGAGACACAAAAAACCCTTCAAAAAATCAATAAATCCAGAAGCTGGTTTTTTGAAAAGATCAACAAAATACACAGACCACTAGCCAGATTAATAAAAAAGAAAAGAGAGAATAACCAAATTGATGCAATAAAAAACGGTAAAGGGGATATCACCACAGATTCCACAGAAATTCTAACCATCATCAGAGATTATTACAAACAACTCTATGCACATAAACTAGTAAACCTGGAAGAAATGGTAAATTTCTGGACACTTGCCTCCTCCCAAGCCTAACCCAGGAAGAAGTCGAAACTATGAATAGAATAATAACAAAGTCTGAAGTTGAGGCAGCAATTAAGAGCCTACCACCCAAAAAAAGCCCAGGTCCAGATGGGTTCACAGCCGAATTCTACCAGACATACAAAGAGGAGCTGGTACCATTCCTTCTGAAACTACTCCAAACAATACAAACAGAGGGAATCCTTCCCAAATCATTTTATGAGACAAACATCATCCTGACACCAAAACCCGGCAGAGACTCAACAAGAAAAGAAAACTTCAGGCCAATATCCATAATGAACGTAGATGCAACAATCTTCAATAAAATACTGGCAAGCTGATTGCAACAGCACATCAAAAAGCTTATCCACCATGATCAAGTAGGCTTCATCCCGGGGATGCAAGGCTGGTTCAACATACACAAGTCTATAAATGTAATTCACCACATAAACAGAACCAAAGACAAAAACCACATGATTATCTCAATTGATGCAGAGAAGGCCTTTGACAAAATTCAACAGCCCTTTATGCTAAAAACCCTCAATAAACTAGGTATTGAGGAATGCATCTCAAAATAATAAAAGCTATTTATGACAAACCAACAGCCAATATCATACTGAATGGGCAAAAACTGGAAGCATTCCCTGTGAAATCTGGCACTAGAGAAGGATGCCTGCTCTCACCAATCCTATTCAATATAGTACTGGAAGTTCTAGCCAGAGCAATTAGGCAAGAAAAAGAAATAAAGGGTAATCAAATAGGAAAGGAGGAAGTCAAATTGTTTCTACTTGCAGACGACATGATTGTATATCTAGAAGACCCCATCGTCTCAGCCCAAAAGCTCCTGAAACTGATAAGCAACTTCAGCAGTCTCAGGATACAAAATCCATGTGCAAAAATCACAAGCATTCCTATACACCAATAACAGACCTAAAGAGAGCCTAATGAAGAATGAACTGCCATTCACAATTGCTACAAAGAGAATAAAATACCTAGGAATACAACTAACAAGGAACGTAATGGACCTCTTCAAGGAGAACTACAAGCCACTGCTCAAGGAAATAAGACAGGACACAAACAGATGGAGAAACATTCCATGTTCATGGTTAGGAAGAATCAATATTGTAAAATGGCCATACTGCCCAAAGTAATTTACAGATTCAACGCTATTCCCATCAAGTTACCAATGACTTTCTTCACAGAACTGGGAAAAAACCCCTTAAACTTCATATGGAACCAAAAGAGAGCCCACATAGCAAAGTCAATTCTAAGCAAAAAGAACAAAGCAGGAGGCATCACACTACTGGACTTCAAACTATACTACAAGGCTACAGTAATCAAAACAGCATGGTACTGGGACCAAAACAGAGACATAGACCAATGGAATAGAACAGAGGCCTTGGAGGCAACACAACATATCTGCAACCATCCAATCTTTGACAAACCTGAAAAAAAACAAGCAATGGGGAAAGGATTCCCTGTTTAATAAATGGTGTTGGGAAAACTGGCTAGCCATGTGCAGAAAGCAGAAACTGGACCCCTTCCTGATGCCTTACACTAAAATTAACTCCAGATGGATTAAAGACTTAAACATAAGACCTAACACCATAAAAACCCTAGAAGAAAATCTAGGCAAAACCATTCAGGACATAGGTGTAGGCAAGGACTTAATGACCAAAACACCAAAAGCATTGGCAACAAAAGCCAAAATAGACAAATGGGACCTAATCAAACTCCACAACTTCTGCACAGCAAAAGAAACAGTCATTAGAGTGAATCGGCAACCAACAGATTGGGAAAAAATTTTTGCAGCCTACCCATCTGACAAAGGGCTGATATCCAGAATTTACAAAGAACTAAAACAGATCTACAAGAAAAAAACAAACAAGCCCATTCAAAAGAGGGCAAGGATATGAACAGACACTTTACAAAAGAACACATACATGAGGCCAACATACATATGAAAAAATGCTCATCATCACCAGTCATTAGAGAAATGCAAATCAAAACTACATTGAGATACCATGTCACGCCAGTTAGAATGGCAATCATTAAAAAATCTGGAGACAACTGATGCTGGAGAGGATGTGGAGAAATAGGAACACTTTTACACTGTTGGTGGGAGTGTAAATTAATTCAACCATTGTGGAAGACAGTGTGGCGATTCCTTAAGGACCTAGAAATAGAAATTCCATTTGATCCAGGAATCCCATTGCTGGGTATATAACCAAAGGATTATAAATCGTTCTACTATAAGGACACGTGCACACGAATGTTCATTGCAGCACTGTTTACAATAGCAAAGACCTGGAACCAACCCAAATGCCCATCGATGATAGACTGGACAGGGAAAATGTGGTAATATACACCATGGAATATTATGCAGCCATCAAAAATGATGAGTTCGTTTTCTTTGTAAGGACATGGATGAACCTGGAAACCATCATTCTCAGCAAACTGACACAAGAGCAGAAAGTCAAATACCGCATGTTCTCACTCATAGGCCATGTTGAACAATGAGAACACATGGATACAGGGAGGGGAGCACTACACACTGGGGTCTGTTGGGGGGAAATGGGGGAGGGACGGGGGTTGGGAGGTGGGGAGAGATAGCATGGGGAGAAATGCTAGATATAGGTGAAGGAGAGGAAGGCAGCAAATCACACTGCCATGTGTGTACCTATGAAACAATTTTGCATGTTCTTCACATGTACCGCAAAACCTAAAATGCAATTATATATATATATATATATATATATATATAAAAAGAAAACTGTAATAGTCATGATTTAAAGTTATGAAACCACCATAGCAAAATTATAACTGAGACAGTGAAAAAAGATTTGATGTAACTGACTCCATATTGCTCTTAACTTCCAAGTTGTTCTTAGTTTATTCCTCAGCATAGGCTGAACAAACTTAGGAGAAACACAGCTTATAGTGTAGCTTTGAAACAATGACAATAACAGTTCTTTCCCAAAACAAACATCCTCATTGTTGGTGAACCAGACTGCCTAAAGCCACAGAATTAAAAGTTATGGTAATTTTACTAAATTTAAGATGTGGCTCTTTTTATTAAACCCATATCAATGTCTGATTTATTAAAAATTGCACAAGCAAATATTCTGTTTTGGGGTGGTGTATAGTTTTGTAACCCTTATGTCAAAATTTTGACACCTTACAGTGTTTGGCAGGGGTAAGTATGAAACTGCTTGATTAAGAAATACAAACAAAAACATATGCTGGACAATTCTTAATGTATTTCTAATATTACTTTACCAATAATTTTAAAGCTATCAGGCCAGGTGCAGTGACTAAAGCCTGCAAGCCCAGCACTTTGGGAGGCTGAGGTTGGTGGACCATGAGGTCAGGAGTTCAAGACCAGCCTGGCCAGGATGGTGAAATCTCATCACTGCTAAAATATAATAATTAGCCAGGCATGGTGGTGGGCTCTTGTAATCCCAGCTACTTGGGAGGCTGAGGCAGATAATTACTTGAATCTAGGAGGCAGAGGTTTCAGTCAGCCAAGATCATGCCACTGCACTCCGGCCTGGGTGACACAGCAAGACTCCATCTCAAAAAAAAAAAAAAAAAAAATCAAGTGAAAACAAAATTCAGTCAACTGAGAATAAAAAGAAAAAAAGTATGCCCCAAAAAAGACAAAGTCTTAGGAGAAAAAAACAAAGAAACAAACAAACAAAAAACCCCCAAAACATAAAGGCCTTTCAAAGACAAACATGTACACATCCATACACACATACACACACACACACACACACATCTTGAATATTAGCGTTTTAGTTAAGCTGACTTTTTAACCATTGAGCTCCTTTAAAAACAATTTTTAAAAATCTTATTATCATATTTGAGCTAGGAGAAAACACTGCTAAATGAGCAATGATCAGGCAAATTATAAGATCTCTGAGTGCTCTAAGTGTAAGCAGAAATTAACACCAGCTGGTTGTTAAATGCTAACTTTAGTCCTTTAAAAGGAATTTGCAAGACAGAATCTTAAACCAGTTTCTCACCTAGTGATGGGTCTCAGTCTGATCCAAGGATCAATTAAGAGCAGATTATTTAATTTCCATGTATTTGTACAGCTTTAGGGTTACTTTTGGTGTTTGTTTTGTTTTATTCCACTGTGGTCTGAGAAGATACTTGAGTTTCTTAATATATATTGAGACATGTTTTGTGTCTTACAATATGGTCTATCTTAGAGAATGTTCCATGTGTTGATGAGAAGAATGTATAGACTGCAATTGGGTAGAATTAATATTCTATAAATATCTCTTAAGTCCATTGCTTCTTTGTTGATTTTCTGTTTTGATGATCTGTCTAGTGCTGTCAATGGAGCATTGAAGTCCCCCACTATTATAGTGTTGCTGTTTATCTTATTTCTTAGGCCTAGTAATAATTGTTTTATAAATTTAAAAGCTTCAATATTGACTGCATATATATTTAGGATTGTAACATCTTTTTGCGGGACTAATCTTTTTATCATTATGTAATATTTTTATTTGCCTATTTTTACTGTTGTTGCTTTAAAGTCTGTTTTGTCTGATATAAGAATAGCTACTACTCACTTTTGGTTGCCATTTGCATGAAATATCTTTTCCCAACCCTTTACGGTGTGTCTAAGTCATTATGTTTTAGGTGAGTCTCCTGAAAACTGAAGATACTTTGTTGCTTTTTTTTTTTTTTTTTTAAATTTCACTTTTTATCTACTCTGCCATTCTGTATTTTAAAATTTAGGCCACTGATTTTCAATGTTAGTATTACGATGTGAGTTACTGTTCTATTTATGATGTTAGTCGTTGCCTAAATACCTTTTTAAAAATTGTGTTATTGTTTTATAGGCCCTGTGAGATTTATGCTTTAAGGAGCTTCTATTTTAGTGTATTTTGAGGTTTTCTTTAAAGATTTATAAATCTTTTTTATCATTTCTTGTAGTGCTGATTTGGTATTGTCAAATTCTATCAGCGTTTGTTTGTCTGAAAAAGACTATCGCTCCTTCGTTTTATGAAGCTTAGTTTTGCCGGTTACAAAACTTGTGACGACAATTGTTTTATTTAAGGAGCATAAAGATAGTACCCCAATCCTTTCTGGTTTTTAAGGTTTCTGCTGAGAAATCTTCTGTTAATCTGATAGGTTTTCCTTTATAGGTTGCCTGATGCTTTTGTCTCACAGCTCTTAAGATTCTGTCCTGCATCTTGACTTTAAATAACCTGATGACTATGTGCCTCGGCAATAATATTTTTGTGATGAATTTCCCAGGAGTTTTGTGAGCTTCGTGTAGTTGGATGTCTAGATCTCTAGCAAAGCCAGGGCAGTTTTCTTCAATTATTCCCTCAAGTAAGTTTTCCAAACTTTTAGATTTCTCTTCTTCCTCAGGAATACTAATTATTCTTAGGTTTGGCCATTTTATATAATCTCATTCTCTTCTTCCTCAGGAATACTAATTATTCTTAGCATTGGCCATTTTATATAATCTCACATTTCATAAAGACTTTGTTCTTTTTTTAAAAATTACTTTTTCTTTGTCTTGTTTGAGTTGGTTAATTTGAAAGCCTGTCTTCCAGCTCTGAAATTCTTTCTTCTACTTGTTCTAGTCTTTCCTTGACACTTTCCAGTGTATTTTGTGTTTTCCTAAATGTGTCTTTTATTTCCAGAAGTTCTGATTGTGATTTCCTTATGGAATCTATTTCTCTGGAAAATTCTTTTACTTTTTTGTTTGTTTGTTTGTTTGAAACAGAGTTTCGCTCTTGTTGACCAGGCTGCAGTGCAATGGTGCAATCTCAGCCCACCACAACCTCCGCCTCCAGGTTCAAGCAATTGTCCTGCCTCAGCCTCCCGAATAGCTGGGATTATAGGCATGGGCCACCATGCCCAGCTAATTTTGTATGTTTAGTAGAGACAGGGTTTCTCCATGTTGGTCAGGCTGATCTTGAACTCCTGACCTTAGGTGATCCACCCACCTTGGCCTCCCAAAGTGCTGGGAATATGGGCATGAGCCACCTTGTCTCACTGAAAACTCACTGAAAAATTCTTTATCCATGTCCTGAATTGTTTTTAAAATTTCTTTAAGTTAGTGTTCAAGTTTCTCTAGTATCTCTTTGAATTCTTTCTGAATTCTTTATCTGGTGATTCAGGGATTTCTTATTGGGTTAGATCCATTGCTGGGGAGCTAGTGTGATCTTTTGAGCATGTCATGCAACCCTGTTGTGTTATATTACCAGAATTACTTTTGAAATTCCTTCTCAGTTGGATATACTATTTCTTCAAATTGCTCTTGAATTTTTGATTGGACTGTGTTTTTTCTTTTTAATTTCTTTTTTTCCCTCTTAGGCATCAGACTTTAATGTTTATTTTAGGTTAATTTGATTTTTGGTGCTTTTAGTGGTGAAGGCTCTTTATGATTTCCTTAGTTACAGAGAGTCTTTGTACACTGGCTATTTCCAGATGCTGGTTGTAGTAGTTATGTTCTTGATGTGTGGCAAGTTCACTGTCTCTTGTCGGGTTGAAATGGCAGGAATCTCTTGAAGCTTATCTCATTCTCTCGTGGTGTACATTTTATTTATTTATTTACTGGTATTTTATTTACTGAGTTGATGATTCAGGCTTCAGGCCAATAGGAAAAATATCCCTGTAGCTAAGGCAGGTGGGTAGATGTAATATCCAGCAGTAGAACAAGGTCCCAGCCTTGATGAGGCTAGCTGGGGGAGCTCTCAATTAGGTGTGCTGAGGTTTTACCAGGGTAAAAAGTGGGAGCTATCTCAGCTCCTCTGCCTGGTGAGCAGTAAAGCCGTCCCCCTCACCAGCTCATTGCTGTCTCACGGTTTTGGCTATTCAGGTCAGACATGCACCTCTTAGCATCTGTAGGAATGTTGATGTTCCAAGTAGGGAGGAATTATGACTCTGCCTCTCATGCAATCCTCAATCTGGGGAAGTGGCTGGGTGCTCCTCCTGTGGGGCTGTGTTCATCATAGATTGTTCCAGGAATTTAGCAAGCTTTCTAATGTGAGAGGTCAAACGGTAAATATTTTAGACTTTGCAATCCATATGGTTGCAATCACAACTGAGTCTCGCTTTGAGTTGGAAAAGGAAAAGGACTCAGGTAATGAAGGCTTTTAGTTGCCAGGATGAAACAGGATTTTTTATTCAAGAGGGAAGCATTTTCAGAGTGTCCTATAGGTCAGATACCTTCTGAGGTGTAGTCTTACCTAGAAAATTTGAATTCACACATTGCTTTTTCTTTTTTTTTTTTTCCTTTTTATTTCTGAGACAGAGTCTCTGTCACCCAGGCTGGAGTGCAGTAGCACAATCCTGGCTTACTGCAGCGTTGACTTCCCTAAGCTCAGGTGATTTTCCCACCTCAGCCTCCTGAGTAGCTGGAAAAACAAGCGTGTGCCACCATGTCTGGCTAATTTTTAAAATATTTTAATAGTGATGGGGGTTTTGCCATGTTGCCCAGGCTAGTCTAGGACTCCAAGGCTCAAGCAATGTTCTTGTCTTGGCCTTTCAAAGTACTGGGATTACAGGTGTAAGCCACCACATCCAGCCAACTACTCTGTTTTTATAGCAAATGCAGCTATAGATAGTATGCATGCAAATGAGCATGGCTGTGTTTCAACAAACTTTATAAAAACAAGTGGTGGTTGAATTTGCTTCCATGGTTATTTATATCTTGCTTTCTGCCTTGTGCCCTGAACTGTTGAGATAGGCTTTGGATAGACAAGACTCTAAATTGGAATAAGCCAGGTGGAAAATAAATGAATACAAATTATTGGCAAATAAAAAATTTGCAGCATATACTAGAATCATACAAGTGCATGACAATAAACAATTAGGTATAAAAACATTCAGTGAGTCCAATATTTGTTATAGTTTTGAAGTTTGGTAGCAGTGTTACCAGAAAAGGGTCCCAATTGAGACCCCAAGAGAGGGTTCTTGAAACTCACACAAGAAAGAATTCAGGGCAGGTCCATACAGTAAAGTGAAAGCAAGTTTATTAGGAAAGTAAAGGAATAAAAAACAGATACTCCATGCTATCCAAAATAATTTATAGATTCAATGTGATTCCCATCTAACTACCATTGAAATTCTTTATGGAATTAGAAAAAAAACTACTGATTTCATATGAAATCAAACAAGACCCACTATCTGACTTCAAACTATACTAGAAGGCTACAATAACCAAAACAGCATGGTACTGGTATCAAAACAGACATACAGACGAATGGAACAGAATAGAGACCTCAGATAATAACACCACATATCTACAACCATCTGATCTTGGACAAACCTGACAAAAACAAGCAATGGGGAAAGGATCTCCTATTCAATAAATGGTGCTGGGAAAACTGGCTAGCCATATGCAGAAAACTGAAACTGGACCCCTTCCTTACAACTTGTACAAAATGTAACTCAAAATGGATTAGAGTGTAAAATGTAAAACCCCAAGGCATGAAAGCCCTAGAAGAAAACCTAGGCAATACCATTCAGAACATAAGTATGCCAAGTCTTCATGAAAAAAATGCCAAAAACGATTGCAACAAAAACCAAAATTAATAAATGAAACCTAATTAAACTAAAGAGCTTCTGCATAGCAAAAGAAACTATCATCAGAGTGAACAAGCAACCTACAGAATGAAAGAAAATTTTTGCAGTCTACCCATCTGACAAAGGTCTAATATCTAGAATTTACAAGAAACTTAAATATATTTACAAGAAAAAAAAAAAAACTTCATCAAAAAGTGGGCAAAGGATACAAACAAACACTTCTCAAAAGAAGACATGTACATGGCCAACAAACATATGAAAAAAAGCTCGACATCACTGATCATTAGAGAAATGCAAATCAAAGCCGGGCGCAGTGGCTCATGCCTATAATCCCAGCATTTTGGGAGTCCGAGGCAGGCAGATTGCCTGAGCTCAGGAGTTTGTGACCAGCCTGGGCAACATGGTGAAACCTCATCTCTGTCAAAAAAATACAAAAAAATAGCCTGACATGGTGGTGTGGGCCTGTAGTCCCAGCTACTTGGGAGGCTGAGGCAAGAGAATTGCTTGAACCCAGGAGGCAGAAGTTGCAGTAAGCTGAAATTGTGCCACTGTACTCCAGCCTGGGTGACAGAGCAAGACTCTGTTTAAAAAAAAAAAAAAAAAAAAAAAAAGAGAAATACAAATCAAAAACCACAATGAGATAATCTTATGCCAGTCAGAATGGCAATTATTATAAAGTCAAGAAACAATAGATATTTCTTGGCTGGCGAGGCTGTGGATAAATAAAAATGCTTTTACACTGTTGGTGGGAGTGTAAATTAATTCAACCATTATGGAAGACAGTGTGGCGATTTCTTAAGGATCTAGAACCAGAAATACAATTTGATCCAGCAATCCCATTACTGGGTATATACCCAAAGAATTATAAATCATTTTACTATAAAGACACACGCACACGTATGTTTACTGCAGCATTATTTACAATACCAAAGTCATGGAACCAACCCAAATGCCCATCAATGATAGGCTAGATAAAGAAAATGCGGTACATATACAGCATGGAATACTAGGCAGACATAAAAAGGAATGAGATTATGTCCTTTGCAGGGACATGGATGAAGCTGGAAGCCATCAACCTCAGCAAACTAACACAGGAACAGAAAACCAAATGCCACATGTTCTCACTCATAAATGGAAGTTGAACAATGAGAACACATGGACACAGGGAGGGGAAAACACACAAACTAGGGCCTGTTGGAGGGAACTTAGAGGACAGGTCAATAGGTGCAGCAAACCACCATGGCACATATATACCTATGTAACAAATATGCACATGTATCCTAAACTTAAAAAAAAATAGCTACTCCATAGACAGAGCATCCCAGAGGGCTGCCTGTTGCCCATTTTTATTGTTATTTCTTGATTATATGCTAAATAAGGGGTGGATTATTCATGCCTCCCCTTTTTAGACCATATAGGGTAACTTCCTATCATTGCCATGGCATTTGTAAACTGTCATGGTGCTGGTGGGAGTATAGCAGTGAGGGTGACCAGAGACGTCACTCTTGTTGCCATCTTGGCTTTGGTGGGTTTTAGATGGCTTCTTTACTGCAACCTGTTTTAACAGCAAGATCTGTATGGCCTGTATCTTGTGCTGACCTCCTATCTCATCCTGTGGCTTGGAATGCCTTAACCATCTAGGAATGCAGCCTAGTAAGTCTCAGCCTCATTTTACCTAGCTGCTATTAAAGATGGATTCACTCTGGTTCACACACCTCTGACAATAGAAAGTATTCATTACAGTTTTCCCTTTGCAAATATTTATTCCCTGATTTAACCCATGACCACTATGACCACCATCATTCATTGATTCACCAAATATTGGGTAAATAATTATCTTACTTGTTACTTTATGTTTATCTCAATGTTAATATTAGATGTGTTTGGGGTCTTCATTTAGAAGTCTGGTGAGGTTTTTGACCAGAAATATGCCATAGGAAATGAATAGTTATTTATATCAATTACCCTATGGTAAAATTTGTTTCCTCACACAACATTTCACTTAAAGTCACAGTTTCAAAGGACCTAGAGGTGACAGTAAATGAAGATTTATGTTATGTGTATAATACACACACACACACACACACACACACACACACACCCACACACCCTGCCAGTAGTAAATACTGTAACAGAGGGATGGAGGCATGAAAGGAAAATAAATCTTGGGGCCCCTAAATCACTAAGCTAAATGGAAAAGTCAAACTAGGAACTGCTTAGAGCATACCTGTCTCCCATTCTATTCAAAGTCACCCCTCTGCTCACTGAGATAAATGCATATCTGATTGCCTCCTTTAGAGAGGCTAATCAGAAACTCAAAAGAATGCTACCATCTGTCTCTTATCTACCTATCACCTGGAAGTCCCCTCCCCACTTCAATTCATCCTGCCACTGCTTCTAGTTATGCTGCCTTTTCAGACCAAACCAAAGTTCATCTTAAATATGTCGATCAATGTCTCATGTCTCCCTAAAATGTATACAACCAAACTTTGTTCTGACCACCTTGGGCACATGTCTTAAGGACCTCCTGAGGCTGTGTCATGGGCACCAGTCCTCAACCTTGGCAAAATAAACTTTCTAAATTAACTGAGACCTGTCTCAGATATGTGGGGTTCTCAGAGGGTAGGTGAATGAAAAAAGGGGTATAACTTATCTAAGTACAGCTTCAAGGAAAGGCTCCAGAGAGAAGTTATGAAAGTTTAGAATAATCAGCATGATTTTACCCAGCAGATGGTGAAAGTGAATTCCAGGTAGGAGAAACTATAAATACAAAAGGAAGACCTGAAACACTTGGTATGTTGAGGGGCGTGGCCTGAAGCAAAACGAGCAGGAAACTGTAGTAAATGCTGCAGAAGTAATAAATAGAAGAGGTGGAAAAGGAAAAGGACCCAGGTCATGAAGGCTTTTAGTTGCCAGGCTGAAAAAGTGTTTTTTTTTATTCAAGAGGGAAGCATTTTAAGAGTGTCCTATAGGTCAGAGACCTTCTGAGGTGCAGTCTCACCTAGAAAATTTGAATTCACACATTGCTTTTTCTCTTTTCTTCCATTTTATGACACCGCCAATTATTAGTATCATATCAATTAGTATCATACCAATATATTAATAGTCAAAGCTTTTTCGGACGGTGCCACCACAGTGGATACATGAATATACGGATGGATTTTTCAGATGCACTGGCAGAGCAAATACTGATTTTATATGAAAAGTCAGCAGAGCCAATTGGAGAAATGTGAAGGAACGCTTCTAACTATTATATCCTAATCACAAAAGCAGACAGGACAATGGATAAAGACAAAAGCAAATGCAAGTTATCACAGTCTGGTCCTATACAACTACTAGGACAAGAGAAGAAAGAGAAAAACAGGCCTAGGTCAGTTTAAAAATGCCATGTAAGTCAGGTAACCTTGAAAACAATCACAGGCTTTGTCTCAGCAAGGCTGAAGCCACCTTTGCAAAAACTGTAACTGAGGAAATTATGACATTTAAAGAGATCAGACCTAACTCACTCTCACTCCATCTTGCTTCTAACCTATAAGCTGTCCTTGTTCATTCCTGGGCATAGGCCAAACCAACCTTGGGAAGGAATTTAGTTTATAGTTTAACTTTTAAAAACCATTAATTGCCCTTTCCCAAAGGAGAAAGCAAAACAAAACAAATCACCCCTTCTCGCCTGGGGACCAGTCTGAGTCTGCCTTTGTAGGACTAACAAATCAGCTATAAGATTAGAAATTATGGCTTGGGGCCATGAAGTCTCTGGATGCAAGAGTGTGAGCCTCCCCAAATTTCTTCTTGGAATAACATCACTATTGCAAAGCCTAACATCAGTGTTTGAGATATTTTCTAGACCCTGCACTCTAGGCACCAACTGACCCCACCCAGACCGGTAATCTGGCTCAACCAGATCTGTGATCACTCAGGAATAGAAGGCATCAAGAGAAACTCACTTTGACCCCCCATGAGTTCATTTCCAATCCGACCAATCAGCACTCCCCACCAAATTATCCTTAAAAGCTCTGATCCTAGGGAAGGCTTGGAAAGACTGATTTGAGTAATAATAAAACTCCAGTGTTCCACACAGCCTTTCTGTGTGAATTACTCTTTCTCCATTGCATTTCCCCTGTCTTGATAAACTTTTCTGTCTAGGCAGCAGGCAGGGTTTCTAGGCAGCTGACAAGGAAAACAAACAAACAAAAACTTGCCCTACAAAGCAACAGGGCGGAGGTCCGGATAGGGGCAGAAGAGTGAGAACTAACAAATCAGCTCGAATTTTGATCTCTCCCAGCTTCTTTCCAAGTGGGAATAGCTGGGAACCTTCCCTAGCAGATGAGGCCCTTAGGCTGGCCCCTCCCTTTTTTCAGGCTGGTACTGGCCCAGGAGAAATTGGCTTTCAACTTGTATACTGGGCTCTATTGTGTGGTAAATCCCCCAGGTAGGGAAAAAGGCTGGCTGATAGGACCCTCAGAGAGACACCGTCTGATTATCTGAGCTGCAATGTGTGCAGCGGGTGGGTGTGGGGGTTGATTGGTTTGTTCTTGAGTTTGGGAGATGAGAGTGGAATGGTGTGTGAAGGTGTGGGCGGGGTTTGTTGAGTGGATGGGTGAGGGATAAGGGTGTAAGTGGAGCTGGGGGTTGTGTTTTTGTGGTGACTGGGGACAGAGGATAGGGGCATAGTGTGGAGAAAGAGTCAACCTCTGTAAAATATTTGAAAAGATTTATTCTGAGATAAATATGAGTGACTATGGCCTGTGACACAGCCCTCAGGATATCCTGAGAACATAATGATTCGGTCCAGAAAGACGGGACAACTGGAAGGGGGGGTACTTCCAATTTATAGGCAGATTTAAAAATTTTCTGATTGACAACTGGTTGAAAGAGTTATTATCAATAAAATGCAATGTCTGGATTATAGTACGAGGTTGTAGACACCAAAGTTTCATCATCCTGATGGGGCCTCCAGGTAGAAGGCTTCAGAGAGAATACATTATGTTTCTTATCACACTTAAGGTCTGTGCTCATGTTAATGTTGGAGGACATAATGAGGCAGGTCTGACCACCCCCCCGAACTTTCTGTCATATCCTGAACCAGTCTTTCAGGTTAAATTTTACAGTGCCCTGGCAGAGGAAGATGTCCATTCAGATGGTTTGTGGAGGTGGGGGGTTCATAATTTTATTTTGGGTTTACAGTAGTTTAGTCTTTTATGAGAGTGAAAGCGCTGGGTATGCCTGGCTGGTTAGTGTGGGTTGGCACTCCACAGATGATTTCCAGCCAGTAGAGGTGGCTTGGGTTTGGGATGACTCTGTCTAAGCCATTTCCTGTGGAATTGTTTCTTCTTTGGTAGGCAATGAAGGGTCTTTACAGAATGGATCACTTTTTACTTTTTCTGGTCCTTATAGCTCCCAGTTGTGTGTGTAAGCCTAAGGCCATAGGGATTCCCTGTATAGGGTAGAAAATGGGAGTGATGGTAATTACACAGATGTGTATGGTTCTCAGAATGAAAACTGTGTCACAGTCCAAGTCTTTAATGGCTTGGTTCAAGAATGCAATGTTTGGGAGAAAACATCTTGATGGACAGTTTGTATAAGTTGGGAATCATAGCTTTTATGAAATTTTGATAGATATTGGAAACACTGTACATTGTTTGGAAAGGAAATTCAGTGGAAAACGGAGAATCAAATAAGTGTGGAGCAGGTCCTATCTAAACAACTCTTGTTAAACTGTAAAGAACTATGCAATGATCTCACTTATTTACCTTTTTAGATCCATTTTCTTTTTTGTCCTTACAATAACTATATCTAACTAGAATTATTCTGAGTGGCTGGTACACAGATATTTCTACTATTATTAATCTTTATAACCCTCACATTTTTAGAGACATGCTTTTGATAAATTAAAACTTTTATTTACAAACATTACATCTCTTATAAAAGTGCACATATGTAAAAAAGAGAACAATTTTTTGTTCCATTGCAATTATTTGAGGAAATTAAAAAGCTGCCTTCAAAACAAGAGGCAAAAACAAATGATTCTAAAAGTTAATGTCCTAATGATCAGTGGAAGAGGGCAACTTCAGTAAGGTAGAGAAACAATTTTGAGTTGCTATGGTTACTGAGAGAAACTTTGAACTTAGTAGAGAAGAAAAACATATCATAGAAGAAGTGAGCATATTGTTGCTAAAATAGTTTTACCAGCCACTGAAATTTATGTTCTAAAGGGAAAAGAAGACTTTGTCATCTTTTTTGAGGAGAGCTGCTACTTATATATTTAGTTCTTTTGAAGATAGCAATGGCCCATGACTGTTTCACTGGGAAGAGTATGAAATAGTCTTTGAACTCAAATAAATGGACCAAAATAAATTTGTCAGTATATATTTAGTAAAATAAGATTGATAGCCAATAATTAGAGAAAAAAAAAAGCACCACATGTGTTCACAAAGTACCAATATTTGTTCATTTAAAATACAGCTTTCAGTGGAGCTGTTATTTATGTAATTTTTTTGGTTGAAATGTACAAAATAAAATTCCCTAAAAACTATAATAAAATCAGAGAATTGCACACCTCCTTACCAGAGACTGTAAAGCATCTATCAAATATAGTGAAACTGGGACCAGGTCAAAGGAGGATGTTGAGCATATCTTCTGTAATCTCATCCTGAGTCTAGAACTCCAAAGGAGGTACCTAACAATATTTTACCTGGAAAGATAAGAAATAAATATTTATATTTACAGCTCATCCTATTAAAATTCATGTATAAGTACACAATATATTGAAATGAAGTAACCTGACTTCACCTTAGAAATAAGCCTGACAAGCTCCAGCTTAGCTTCGCCCTCCCTGCCATGGCCCCCTCAGGTTCATTACTGGGTCTACTTCAGAGCCTTGAACAGCTGAGGTTGGGGTCACCTGTTCTCAGTACCTGTAACTGCTATAACCATATCCTGCTTGGCAAGTCTGCCTGCTATTGTGAAACTCCCCCCCTTGGTGATTGATTGTATGGAAAGTCCCCCCTGCAACCCTCCTTGATGATTGTATGGAAATAGTCTTAGTAACCAGCAACTATGGGAACCTCCTGCCTCCTGGTTACCAGCTTCCTCCTACTAACTTGCTTGTTCTGCTTCTGTAAAATTCCACTTCAGCTAGACTCCCTCTCCCCTCTCTTCTAGGTTAGGTATAAAAGGAAATCAGAAGGGAAGGAGAGATTTTGAGCAGTAGCTGACTCTCGGTCACCGGTAATAAAGGACTCTCAATTGGAACTCAGAGTGTGGCACTTCCTTTCTAACTCTCCTGGGTATAACAATACATGTATGACAATGTTCTTGGTTGCATTGTTCATAATAACCAAATTTTGAAAGTTGTCCCAATATGTATCAACAAGGATTTACTGAATAAATTATGCGTTATTCACACAATGGAATACTATAAAAGAAGTAACTCTGCATAAAAGAACCTACAAACATGTTAACGTTCTATTAAGTGGAGAAATTTATAAAGGAGGATATATACTATGGTTCCATTTTTATAACGTTGTATATGTGTACATAATTTCATTTAATGTACAGGTGTACATATGTATAGGTATCTCTGCCTCTCTAGTCCTCTCTCTGTGTCTCTACACACATGTGTGCATGCATGCACACAAATACACAGAAACTGCTATGGTTTGAATATTTCCTCCAAAACTTATGTTGAAACTTGATCTCCTATGTGGTAGTATTCATAGGTATGGCCTTTCAGAGGTACGGTGATTGAATCAGAGGGTTCTGGCCTTGTGAATGGATTAATCTGTTGATGGGTTATCATGGAAGTAGAAATGGTGGCTTTATAAGAAGCGAAAGAGAGACCTAAGCTACCATGTTAGCATACTTAGCCCCCTTCCATGTGATACCCTGTGCTACCTCAGGACTGCAGAGTTTCTACCATCAAGAAGGCCCTCACCAGATGTGACCCCTCAATCTTCAACTTCCCAGACTCCAGAGCTGTAGGAAGTTATTAAAAAAAAAAATAAATTTTCAGGTATTTTGTTATAAGCAACAGCAAACAGGCTAAGGCAGGTGCTATGAGTGAGACTGAACCTCCAGAGTTTATAATCACTTGATGTCTAGAAGCTGTGTTCGATTTGACATAGCCCAGTCTTGATCAGACTGTTAATGGCCTACATGTGATGTAGGAAATATATTGGATATTGTGTGATTGTCTTTATTAAACCATAAAGCTAGGCCACACTGCTTTAGGCCTAGACAGAATTTCCTCCACAGGGAATACGTTGCCACTGTCAGATTTAATGTGTGAATAGGAAATAAAGACCTAGGAGGCAGGCCTTACATTGAATACAAATGAAGAAAAAAATACTCCTTCGAGTATCTGGGGCTAGTGAAAAATTTGGCCTTGAACTCCACCTTGTGGAGAGATGTGGAGATGCTGTAAACACTTCCAGTGGTTGGAAGGTGAGCTGTCTGAAGCCACGTGAAGGCAGAAAAGAAAGACAAACAGGAGAGTTAACTTGGTAAGAGACTCTGGGGTGGGCCTGTGCCTGAATAGTTGTAATTATATTCAGTGTAGCATTTTCCTTTTTATACTCCAGAAGTTTCAGTAAAATCTTACAAATGCTTACTTTATGCCCACTCTTAGGACTAAATAGAAAAGAGGCCATCCTGTTGGTTTCACAGCAGTCACCACGAACAGCTGTTCCTAGCAGAGATGATTGCCCAGGGTTTAGTACCACCAGAGGCAGGAACATGCTACCATCACAAGACTGGAGCAGAAGATCCTGAGAGGCTTGCTCATCAGCAGATGTGAGGATAATAATATTAAGGATAAATCATCTGAAAGCTCTACAAATGGTGAAGCCCTTTTAATTATTAGTATTTACCTGAGGATAGGATTCACTGAGGTCCATATGATTTTATGTGGAGCCTTGCAATAAGTTTGTCGCCCAGCCTCCAGCTACTCCAGCCCTAATATACATATACTCTTTACACTTCTAGATCTTTTAAAACATGCATCTGATCCTATTGTCACTGCTCAAAATCATCAATACTTTCCCTTCTGCCTGCAGAATAGATTCCAAATTCCTTAAATCTTCATTGAAAGGCCACTGTCAATTACAGTGTTAGATTAAACTCAACATATATTTCCAACCTCAGTAACCTCTATACATCTTTTCACTATCTTTAGGTATATGAGAGTCCTAGCTGTTCCACGAAACCCAACAGTGTAATTTGGCAAACAGTAATTTTGGCTTTTATCCAGCTTGGCCTGCTTTTCGTTTTTCAAGAGGTCTGAGTCTGCATTGGTTACCAAGAATTTCTTACTCAAGGTATGGCAGTCAGTAGGAATTTCTGCCAGAGTATGGTGAACCAATCATTGAGATTCTCCAGTCCATCATGAATTATTCAGTGGGAGAATAAAAGTGGATGAAACATCACCAGTTTTTTTACCATCTTAACCCAGAAACCAAAACACAGTTAAAAGAAAAGTACACTAAAATAACCAGCCAGCCAGCCAAAAAAAAAAAAAAAAAAAAAAAAAAAAAAAAAAAAA
>NW_022437094.1:1168452-1201383 GCF_009761245.1 Sapajus apella
GATAAAAATATACAAATTAGTCAATTATGTTTTTACAGTTTAATTCATATTTAATAAAAATTAGAAACAAAAAAAAAAAAAAAAAAAAAAAAAAAGCAATATTCCAAGTGAGATTTATTTTGTTCTGTTCTTTTTTTTTTTATTAGTGGCCTTTTAAGCTGCAAAATATAATTAAATATGAATTAAACTGTAAACACATAATTGACTCATTTGTCTATTTTTCTCAGAGACAAAGGCACAGTGCTAGTTTCCTGTGAAGACATTCTAAACCATGTTAAAACTTGTCCAGTTTGTAACTGGCCTTTAGAATTTGTATAGGGCTTATTTTCTGCCCAGAAACTGATGTTATTATGTCTCTTCCAGCTATATTAAAAATGATTTTTTTCTTATATGTTTACATCAGATCTAAAGCCCTCACAAAACATGAAGACATATTTAA
This sequence comes from Sapajus apella, assembly GCF_009761245.1. Lineage (NCBI taxonomy): Eukaryota > Metazoa > Chordata > Mammalia > Primates > Cebidae > Sapajus > Sapajus apella. The sequence continues at coordinate 1,168,892 of NW_022437094.1, forward strand.
ATGTAATTGTTTTTGCTGATTCTCTGGACATGATTCTAAGGTAGATAAAATTAAGACTTCATTAAGAGTTGGTCATTTATCCAATGTCTATCTATGATCATTGTTGTCCACACACTGACTTAAGATTGCCTCCTCACGATTCATGGCACAGCATTGTCAACAATTTCAAAAGTGTTTTCACACTCTCATTTTGCTTGGATCCTCACTAAACCTTGTGATGTACTCAGAGCAGATTCTGGTTCCATCTGACACACCAATGTCACTATTCTGAAGAGAAGTTTGGTATTCTCTAGCAAAATCAAAAATGTACCCACCCTATGACCCAGCAATTCTAGGCATATACATGACAGAAACTCATGTGCAAAAGGAAAAATGTGTAAGAATATTTTAGAACAAGGACTGAAAAACCAAAACTCAAACTGACAATTACCTAAATATTCATTCTTTGGGAATATATACATTGTGGTATAGCCAGAAAATGGCATTTTATATATCCATATGAAAAGGTCACAAAAATAGAGCGAAAAAAGCAGGATACAGAAATACTGGCATAGTACACTATATGGGTAAAAGTTTAAAATATGAAAACCAGATATATTTTGGGGATAAACATATAGTGAAAAAATAAACTTGTTATCAACTACAGTTCAGTGACAAAAGGAAAAAATGGGGTTGGAATAAAATAAGAACTAAAAGTATATCTCTAACATTTTATTTCCTTTACAAAAAAAAAAAAAAAGGCAGGGGGGACAAAAGAAGGAGAAGGAGCAGCAGCAGTGTGGCTTGGGAGTCAGACATACTGATTTAAGACTCCTATAGGACCTTTCCCCTCTCTGGACCTGTTTCATACTCTGTACAAATGAGGAGGTAGACTAGATAATCCCAAGGCCCGCACAGCTCTTAAATTCTGTTGTTCTGACCTTGCCACCAGTCCTTGTCTGTATATGTTTATGTCCTTAATTTCCATATACCCAGTTAACTATCTTCTATACATCTAAGTAAGAAATTGGCATTTCCTCTCCTGGTACAGAATGTTATGGGAATTAAAAAGAAAAACAAAGAAACATATTAGTTAAAATCTTTTTTTCCTTTTTCAGTAAGTGCCAGAAAGTGAAAGCAATATATTGGCTAATAATACTGGAAGAAACAGAGGGAAGAAGAGGCCTAGAGCCTCTCTAAATCCACAGATTCAGGATGGGCACAATGGCTCATGCTTAGAATCCCAGAACTTTGGGAGGCCAAGGCGGGCCAATCACCTCAAGTCAGGAGTTCAAGACCAGCCTGGCCAACACGGTGAAACCCTGTCTCCACTAAAAATACAAAAATTAGCCAGGCGTGGTGGTGGCCGACACCTGTAGTCCCAGATACTCTGGAGGCTGAGACAGGAGAATCACTTGAATCCGGGAGATGGAGGTTGTAATGAGCCAAGATCACACCACTGCACTCCAGTCTGGGAGACAGAGTGAGACTCCATCTCGAAAAAAAAAAAAAAAAAAAAAAAAAAAAAATTGATTCAAATGTTATAATCATGAAGTTTTTGCTTGTTTCATTTTGTGATTGCTTTTCCCCCTGTTGTACCTTTATTCTCATGCATATCTTCTCTATATACTTTCAAAGGTGGCTAGTTACAGGTCCAGGTTTATGACATTGTTAATGTAAACTTTAAACTACCAATAGATAAAAAGTTCCTCCACTTCAAATCCCAAAAACTACAGCTCTACACTCTCTTATAATTCCTATCATGGCATAGATGAGCACTGCAGATATTAAACCGGTTTCTGGATTTTATACTTATTTCCTATCTGCATTTTCCTACAAGAATAATATTCACTCACTGACTTATGATAACATTGTTTTACACTTAAATATCCCATTACACCTCACAAGTGTTTTGTTGTTCATTATATGACTAGAGCATCACAAAAAGCCTGTGAGGTGCATGGCTTATCAGTACTATATGCCACCCTCAATTACCTGTGCCTTTCATTTTGTTTCAGGAAATAATGGGTCCAAAAAGAAGAGAAGTTGACTGATTTCCTCATGTCTCACAGGCAATAGATGGTAGAATCGGAGTAAGAAGGTTCTCCAGTATCTGGTGCTTTCCCCTGAATTTGTTCACAATGTACAGCTCAGTGATGCCTGAGAAAACATCTTTGTTGTCCTGAGGCTGGCCAGAGATAGACATTTGACTCCATGGTTACTTGGAGAGGTGGTACATCCTCTTAGGGTAAATGGGCTCATGCTGGAAAGCACCACGGACCACCCAGGATCATGACAGCATTCCCAGGGTCAGAAGCAACATATGGAGAAACCCCTTATCCTGAATGCATCTAGGTCAGGTTTGAGCTGTAACTCCTGCCCAGATTTAGGGGAGCTAGAGCAGAAAGTTTAATGTCTGATATTGGGATCCCAAGGTTAGAGTTCCAGCCCCACTGCTGATTGGTTGTAGAACCTGGGAGACCTGCCACTTCCCTTCTCAGTTTCTTTTTGTGAGAAAGGGGAGGCAAACATCTGACCTCACAGAAGCACTGAAAGTTATCATCTGAAAGAATGGCCATAAGATTGTTACTGTCACCTCAGTTCTCTTCTTCTCCATTGCTTCTGTGGACTCTCATAGCAAATCCCTTCTAATTTGTCTTGAGAAGAAAATACCCAGGGCCAGTATTGCTTCTCTTAGCCAGCCAATTAGTCAAAAAAATACTTTCTGATGTCCCAGAAAGAAGCTTATCTGTGCTGGGCAATGTCTAGGATATGGAGAGGAATTCAACCACACAGCTGTTGCCTTTGAAGAGATCACAGAGAAGCTGTCATTCTGAGGGAACAGGAGGTAGCAGTAAATACTGTAACAAAGGGATAAAGGATATAAGAATACAAAGGAGCAATCAACTGACCAAGCTGTGGCATTAATTAAAGACTTCAGATATGAAACGTTTAAGTAAGTCCTAAAAAATTGAGCATGTTTTCACCCAGGTAATGCAGTGAGAGGAAGCGCCTTCCAGACAGGAGAAACAAGTACAAAAACCAAGAGACTTGAAACAACTTGGACTGTTGAAGGAAATGGCCTGAAACATAAGAAGCAGGAAGTAGTAGTAAATAGTGCAGTAATAAATAGTTAAGCTAGAAAGCTGGAAAGCAGCCAGATCATGAGGGGCCTTGCATGCTGGGCTGAAAAGTGGTCTTCATTCCAGGCAAATTATGTAATGCTGTCATGCAGTTCAGTAGCCCCATTTGTCATGCAAAATTACAGACTACGTTTCCATTTCGTGAAACTGCCCACTTTAAAAGGCAACATCAATTTCAGACAATACTGATATGTTAATATTTATTCCAAAAGCTGCCTTTCCTTGTGCAGGGATAGTTTTCAACAATCACTCTTGAGACATCTGCTTTTCGTGCCCTGCAGCTAGTGGTACTCATGTGTGCAGGGCACTCACATTTTAGTGAATGAGGGGAAAAAAAGCGAGTGACAGGCAAGGAATAAGAGGTGAGGTTTAGAAAACTTTGGGGTTCTCTACCCTTCTCCCAACCATCCCACTATTCTTCAATTCTTTTCTCTCTTCCCATGCAGAATGGAATCTCCTAAGAAACAATCACACTCTCACACAGGGTAACTAATAGTATTCCAAGTATCTGAGGATTGGAAAGAAGTGGGCCAAGAACCATTTGAATTACTGTGTGGGTGAACCTGATCGTGTGTGCACGATGATTTGTCTACTTCAGTGTTTAAGCAAGGGGGGGCCCTAAAGCCAACGAACATCCACAGTAATTAACAAATATTCAGCAAATAATAAATAACAGATGTCTATGGGAACCAACAGTTTCAATAGCCCTGGGTGAGTGGGATGAGCAAAGGCTCTGCAAGGTCAGTACTATGCTAGGGTGGGGCTTGATTACTGAGGACCCTGCTGAGGCCACCTGCACCAGAAATATTTTGTGTTCCATAGGTAAACGCTGGTAAGAAGAGGCAGATCACTGAATGGTAGCATCTGGGTAGTGCTTGGCTATGTATGTGTAATACAGAGGACTGATACAATAGAGCTGTAGGTTAACTCGGGCTCTCCTTTCATTGGTCCTGACTTCCTTCTTTTATTTTAGTTTTTTAGAGATGGAGGTCTCACTATGTTGCCCAGATGGGACTTGAACTGCACTCAGGGATCCTCTCACTTCAGCCACCTCAGCAGCCGGAAATACAGATAATACACCAGCACCGGCCTCTAATTTCCTTCTGTATGCGTAGTCAACCAAGTTTTGAACTAGGCTTTCAGCAGCCTACCTCCCTTCTCTCCTGTTCATGAAGACACTCTTTGTAACACTTCCACTTGTTTTCTGCTGTGTTATAGGGTGGGGACAGAAAATTTAAAAAAATAACCTCTTACCTTCTAGGTGTTTGCTGTTGGTCTGATGATCTCATTCATAACATTGGGGTGGGTTGAAAGAAACCATATTGTCCCTCAAAATCTTTCCAGCTTTAGAGACGTCTAAGGAAGAAGTGAGTTGCTGGTGCTCAGACTGGTGGACACATGACTTTGATACAATGAAAACAAAGTCATGTAAGGGTTCTTGGTGGTAGGCAGGTTTATTCAAAGGAGCTGAAAAGCAAAAAAAGTATAGTGGAGGAGCTGACATTTGAGATTAAGTGAAAAAAAAATTGTCACAGAGATTTACGAGGCAGGACAGAGGCTGAAAAGGACTTCCAGGACATTACACTCTTCGTTTACCTCCTACCTCACTGGTAGTGACTTCTCTGTCTCTCGTTTGTGTCTCCTCTTCTCTCTGATCACTTTAAGATCCAGGGCTCTGTCCATGGTCATCTGTTGTTCTCTATGTACACCCACTCCCTAGGGTGATCTCATACAGTCCCACGGTTTTATGTATCATTTACATGGAGAAATTTCCAACTTTTATATCCAGCTTAGCCAGACCTCTCCCATAAACTGCACACTCATATATCTAACAACTGCTCAACAGCCTTACTTAGATGTCCTAAAAACACCTTCAAACTGAACTTGCCCAAAACTGATGTCCTAGCCTCTCCTCTTCCTAGCACCCATCCAAACCACAGCCTTCTTCATCTCTATCAGTGGCAACAACTCCATCTTCCCAGTTGTTTTTTGGAGCCATCCATGACTCCTTTCTTTCCTTACATTTCACTTGTAGTTTGTGAGAAAATTCTACTTACTCTTCCTTCAAAATATACCCCAAATTTAAATATCTCTCACCACCTCCATTGTTACGTCTCAGATATCATCATTTCACACACTGGATACTACAATACTCTAGTTTCCCTGCTTCCTCACTTTCTCCCCTACAGCCTGTCCTCAAAACAGCAGAGAGATTTTTTAGAAATATAAGTCAGGTCAATTCTCTACTGAAAATCCACAGTGGCTTTGTGGACATGGGATACAACACCCAGGTTATACTTCAATGATGAACTTATGTGGCTTCAGCTCTCACTCTTTAGATTGCCTCAGCTGCTGAAAGCAACCTTGTCCAAGGCTATACCTCTTCCTGAGGCAGTACATATCCAAAGACTGATTAATATAGGAATTTAAAGGCCTGTAAATATTACCCCAACTCTGAAGGGCCATTCTAGCTCCACAGCTTCCGGTGGATGTGACTGATGCTGCCATTGAGTCTTTTTCAGAGCTTCACTTCTTTCTTTGTCTTCCTGCTGGTTTCTCATTTCTTCCCCAGTATTGACCCCAAGGGCACTGCTTAATACATTTTCTACAGGATTAACTTTGTTTCAGGGTCTGTTTCCTGAGAAAACCCAACTTGTGATAGGCTCCCCATTTCATGCAGAGTAAATGCCAAGTCTCTACAATGCCTTATATGATTTAGAACCTATTTCTTCTCTGACTTCTCCTATGTCTTTCTACTTCACCTATGTTGCTACACCTAAATCAGTCTCCCAGTTAATCTTTGAACATGCCAAAGATGCATCTATCTCTTAGGGCCTTTCGTCTAGCAGTTCCTATTGCCTAGAAAGTTCTTTCTCTAGATATATGTTTGGCTAACTCACTTCCTTCATTTATTTGCTCAAATATTACCTTCTCCATGAAGTCCACCCCAATCTCCCTATTTAACATGATGACCTACCACTTATCTTTCTTCTTACCTTGTTCTAATTTTCTTCTTTTTATAACAGTTATCACTTTTTTGACATCCCACATAATTTACTTATTATATTTATTTTCTTATTGTTAGCCTCCCCTTGCTTGAATATAAGCTCCATGAAAACAGGCATATTTTGTTCATGAAATATCCCAAGTGCCTAGTATAGTGCCTGGAACAAAGTTGGTACTGAATAAATATGTTGAACAAATGAATGAATAAAGTGGATTTAACAGAAGGAACAAAGTGCATGTAGAAAGAGAGTGACAGAAAGGGAAGAATATGAACGAGTCATGGAGAAAATCACAGCTATGGATCACTTGGACTTCTCTCTTGGTGCTACTTTTCTTTATGCAAATATTAGCAAAAAAATAATAATTAGAGTATCACTTGGCATCAAGAGACCTAGTTTCAGTCAAGCACTCTTACTTGCTGTGTGACTCTGATTTCCTTTTTCTCTTTAATTTCCTTATCCGAAAAATGGAGTTAATAACACTCAGCTTCCAGTATCCTGCGAAGATTAAGATGTACCCAGAATATAGTAGGTGTTCAACAAATGTTTACTGACATCCCAACATCCTCTGAAGACAAATGATTTAAACTTATAATGCAAATGTCTTATAGTATGTGCTTGAAAATGTAACCAGAAAAATAGGTATACACATTCATTACATTATATATGAGCTTCAACTTTCTTATATACCTGTTTCATAGATTTGGGGTACAGGAAGAAATCTGCCCCATTTCCACTGAATCAGTGACCTCTTAGCCACTTTACTGGCTTTCTAGGATAACAGTAGAAAACATATTTAAGGCCGGACCCAGTGGCCTGTAATCCCAGCACTTTGGGAGGCCAAGGCAGGCAGATCATCCGAGGTCAGGAGTTCAAGACCAGCCTGACCAACATGGTGAAACAACGTCTCTACTGAAAATACAAAATTAGGCATGGTGGTGCACGCCTGTAATCCTAGCTACTTGGGAGGCTGAGGCAGGAGAAATGCTTGAACCAGGGAGGCAAAGGTTGCAGTGAGCCGAGATCATGCCATTGCACTATAACCTGGGCAACAAGAGCAAAACTCCGTCTCAAGACAAAACAAAACAAAAATTAAAAACTCCAAAATAATACCAGAAAACAATAGAGATATAGTGTTAGCTGTGCAGAACAGGAGAGAGGAATCACAGGCCCTAGGTCTCAATGTCAAACACATTACTGAATTAATAGCTATGAATAAATGGCATCAGCTATTCCAACCTTTCAACTTTTTTTTTTCTCTCTAGAACACTCCTTCCTCAAATCATTGTATGAGCTGGCTTCTTATAATTTAGTTATTTGCTAATATCCCATCAGGCCTTTCTCTGACAACCTTTTGCTGAAGTAGTGCCCTTATTTCAGTTATTCTGTATCCACTGCTCTGTTTTTTTGTTCTTCATACAATTTATCACTCTCTGAAATTATATAGGTTATTTGTCTACATCTTTGTTGCCTTTCTCCCCTCTAAAAATGTAAACTCCCTGACAGAATGGACAGTATTTATCTCCTTCATCACTACTAGGCCAATCCATCAAAAAGTAGCTGAAGGAATGGATGAATGAGTGATTGCATTCAGGGTAATACCCTGCTCTCTTAACTGCCCAGTAATGTTATAAAGATTAATGAGCTCTCTGGGAAAACAATCTCAGTTCTTAGGAGAGATTAAGAGAGCTATGCACATCCAAAGAATTATTTAAATAATTTCTTTCACATTTCAGTAACAGAATTTCTAGACCTATATTCACTAGTTAAATGTCACTGGAGCATTGCTAAATATAAAGGTTAACCAAAAGGACATGCAGTCTACCCTATTGAGAACTAAAAAGAATTCACCTTTATTAAACATCTGTGCTGCACTATGTTGCATGCTAAGGATATAGCTTCTCATATACCTCTAAACAGAACAGGGCAAAGAGTGTTACTTTCACTATCAAGATGAGGAGTAGACTCACAAAGATTAGGTAACTTGCCCAAAGTTACAAAGCTATTAAAACCTGAAATTAATGTCCAATCAATCAGCTGAACTTATTATTATTATTATTATTTGCTTATTTCATCCTCCCTTGGGGAGCATGTGGCCCTAATATCTGTGCTTCTTAGGCCAAGATCAAGCATACCATCTCCATTGTTGAAATGTACTATTTGAAAACAGTGAAAGAAGAAAATAAAGCTTTGCTAGTTTAGTTACTGGTTTTGTGAAATCCCAGTGGAAAGAGATTGGGGTAATTTGGAACTCTGTATAACTGGAAAAGCCAATTTTTTTGCCCCAAACTAAGTGTACTGAGAACAAGGGTAAGGAGATGGAAGACTTATCAGGAAATAAGATTAGGGGCAAGAAAAACCTAATTTCCCAGATCGGTGTTTCCTAATCATTACTGATAAGAATCACCTGGGGTATCTTATACAGCTGCCCCCAGGTCCCTTCCCAAGAGATTTTGAATAATTATATTTAAGATGGGTCTCAGCAGTTTATATTTAACAATCACTCTAGGTAAATCTTATCAGGTAAGTACAGGAAATAATAATTCTGATCTGACTCAATTGCTACCTACAAATCAGTGATTTTCAATGTGGGAGCCCAGAACCAGCAGCATCAGTCTCATGTGGGAACTTGTTATAAACATAAGTCCATGGACCCCACCCTAGACCAGCTAAATCAGAATTTCTGTAAGAGGGTCCCAGAAATCTATAGTTCAACAAGTTTTCCAGGTGATTCTGATGTGTACTAAAGGTTGAGAGCTACTATACTAAATAATCTCTAATTATAGCCAATAATTTAAAAAACCCTCTGACTGTTCAACCTCCAGGTGCAAGGAGTGGCGGAAGATGAAGTAGAATGGTAAAACAGTTCAACCCCCAAAAAGGGCATCCACCCAAGATATGCCTCCAAGAGAGACGCTGTCAGAGAACACAAAGAGGTATTTGACCAAAAGAGTCACCCAACTGCCAGGATAGGTAGTCCTTGTCTAACAGGTTATGATATGTGCTTTGGACCAGAAACTACTATGTATTGTTTCCTATTTCCTCTCTTTTTCAAATGGTAGTTTTTATTATATTTCTCTGGTTATCTCCCCACTAGGGTATACTGGGTATGTTGAGAAGGGTAGTTTATAATTTAAATATAGGTGACCAGACTGCTAGGAAGATGGATCTAAAAATGGCTGCATATCGAATAGGGATCTTGAATTTAATGCTAAATCAGTAACTAGATAAGACTTTAGGTTTTTCTCCTTTGGGGACATGAATTTATCACACCTATGTGTGAACATTTTTGAAAGAGAATGTGTAGGAAGAAACGTGTCCATGGATGCTAGATATTCAAATGAAGAAGCTACACTAGACATTTGTGATTGGTGAATAGCATTCATTCTTCATTTCCCCAAAGCCCTTGATTCTATTAGAAATCCATCTGGTTCCAGGGAGATATACTCTAGGGCAGGGGTTCCCAACCCCTGGGCCACAGACAAGTACTGGTCCATGGCCTGCTAGGAACACCAGGTGGCACAACAGGGGGTGAGTGGCAGGTGGGTGAGCAAGCGAAGCTTCATCTGTATTTACAGCTGCTCCCCATCCCTTGCATTACCACCTGAGCTCTGCCTTCTATCAGACAAGCAGTAGCATTAGATTCTCATAGGAGCATGAACACTATTGTGAACTGTGCATGGAAGGGATGCAAGGTTACATGTTCCCTATAAGAATCCAATGCCTAATGGATCTGTTGCTGTCTCCCATCAACCCCAGAGGGGAGGGTCTAGTTGCAGGAAAACAGGCTCAGGGCTCCTACTGGTTCTACAGTATTGTGAGTTACATAATTATTTCATGATCTATTAGAACACAATAACAGAAACAAATTGCACAATAAATGTAAGGCATTTGAATTATCCCCAAACAACCCCCCTCCCCACACCCACCTTTTCCGTGGAAAAATTCTTTTCCATGAAACCAGTTCCTGGTGCCAAAATAGTTGGGGACCACCGCCTTAGGGTTTAGGGATAGAACACATGACCTTGCTAAGCCAATCAGTGTATTTCATCCATGGGACTTGAGTGATTAGTCAAAGTATCTGACCTAAGCCAGTTGAGAATACATCAGAGGACACAGGTTATCAATCTTTCTCTAGATTGGACTGCTGTAGCTGGAACTACTGGTCCAATTTCGCTACCATAAGAAAAAGCAGCCTAAGAATGAAACTGACACACAGAGGGAAAATCAAGAATCATAAACACTGAGCCTGAGTCCCAATTGAAACTATGCCTGAAGCCCATCTGAGCTCTGGATTTTTTTTTATTTATATGGATCAATGTTTGATAACTGTTTAAGCCTGTTTGAAATGGATTTTCTGTTACATGCAGGGAAGTTCTGTTAGAAAAGGCAAATCAAAGCTCTAAGTATGAATTTGCATATGGCAGTAGATGTGAGTGCAAGTTTAAACAGAAAAAAAGTAATTGTTCATTTCATTTCTGGATTATTAATTATAGTACCTTAACTGTTCCCACAGCTTTAATATATAGTTGGTTTTCATTTTAACTTCCCTCAGTAAAAATATACTGGCCTCTCTTGAGAAGTTCCTCTCACAAAATATATTATGTTCACATATATTTTACATTCTATTATCGAGAAAAATTTGACTGGCAGAAATTGTGGGTTGGTAGGGTCATGTAAGTTTTCATTAAACTGGGTTAGGGTTTGAAGGTTTGAATTAATTACACCTCCTTCCCTTCCAGATTCTGAACCAATTAAAAAATATACACAGGAATCAAATAGGGATTAAGATATCAGCTTTAATATATTGTTCAGTGAAAAAAGCAAGATTCAGAACAGCATGTATAGTATGCCACCATTTGTGTAAAAAAAAAAAAAACCTGATACACACACACCCACACACAATATGCTTGTAAATACATGGAATATCTCTGGAAGGATACATAAGTAACTGGTAACAGTGGTTACTTTTTGAAAATAGGACCAGCGGGGAACTGAGGCCAGGGGTGAGAAGGAGGAAAAGCGATTTACTTTTTATTGTATACCCTTTTGTACTGTTTGACTTTTACCACAGTCATGTGTTATTTTTCTAAAAAAAAAAAAAACCACATATTAAAATTGTAAAAAATAAAAATAGATACCAGCTTTATAGCTGATAGAGCTGGATTGGACAACATGGCTTGGACCTGAGGCTGAAATGAACTTTTACCACAAGTCTAAGGACTTTGGGATCCCCCCACCCCAAGGGGAGATAGTTGGGTCTACAAAGTAGATATTTACCCAACCATGTAGTGAAGGACCGCAGTCTTTTCCACATCTTGCTGTGTGGAACAAACTCAAGATCCAAGAGTGGCCTAAGCTGCCTATCCATTATAACCATTTTCTCAATCTCATCAAGTTATTCCTCCTCCCATGCATAAGACTGAATGAGTGGCAAGAGAAGGTGAGTGGAAACTTTCTTCCAAACATTTTTGAGAGATGCAAATCTTTTCTTTTTCTTGAGTCAGGAGCATGGAGAGAGGAAAAGGATAGATCCCCTACACCCTTGTACATTTTATTGTCTTAAGCCACAATGGTTAACACTCAAGACTCTGGTCAATAAACAGGGCTGTGGCTGTCTCCTTCTGGGGAGACCAACAGTATCTTAGAAAAGTTCTGCTCCCATCAATGTAAGATTGGTGAGCAGTTCTGTTTTTGCCCCCAGGAGGCTCTAAAATAAGTCAAAAATAGGACAGTAATTAAATTAACTCCAAGGCTACATTATACCCTAGGCTGAAAATATGATCAGAATTTTAGCCCTAATTTACAATTATGTCCAGCCATATTTCCTGACATAGCTGACAACAATTATACAATGACTCCCAAAGGTAGCATTAAAAAACTTCAAATAATACAACATCAACATAATGAAAATGCCTTAGTTTGAACTATATGACCTCACCCCCACCCCGTCAACTATTAAACTCCCAGGGGAAAATGACTACCCCAAATTAAATTTCTAATTCAAAGTCCAAAAGATTTAAAGTCCAAAATTCTGCCTTTCCCAATTTCTCGTTTTTCTCATTTCAGCCATACAGATCTTACAAAGATGTCTGCCCAGATATGGGGTTGCTTCAGCAGCTCCAGCCTTGGCTGTCTTCCTCTTGACTGGGTGTAGTTCCTTCAGGACCTCAGGAGTTGAATTAATCTAACCCCACAATTGCATGTCATACATATTTAAGAGTCCAAAGGGTCAATAAGACATAAGATTATCACAGTATCAACCTGACATCAAAAAAATTAGAAGCACACTAGTTCCCAGCCACTAGAACAGTTTTTTTAAGCAAATGTATGACCCCAGGACTTAGTACATAGGGCAATACAGACCCACATTGCTGTTGTCAGTGAAACATCATAGTAGAGACTTAGTGGCATCAAAAAGGAAAAAGTAGACAGATAAAACATAGGAGAAAAGACAATATCTTCTTTGTTTCATCCTCAGCAGGATGCCAATCTGTGCCGGTAGTCTGGACTCCATGACCTGTGAACTTAAACTAATTTGGAAGATATCTTGCAGTACAATCCCAGTATGATTATACTGCCTTGAGTCCCAGCCCCAAATGTGCAGAAGTCCATGGCCTTATTAGGCTGTTACTGCTAATGGAGCTTCTGTGAGAGCCCCAATGGGAAAGCATTGGTTTTGACCAGGTGCTTCTCTCAAAAACCATGCTTGTATTTCAGCTTTTCTTTCCTAGGCTTTGGTTAACCTCCACCAATGCCTCTTTAATAATGGAAAGCTCAAAGGCCCTTCCATTTTTACTTTTCTGCCGTAGTAGAACTCACCCCTATCTGCATATGAGTTTCTTAGGGCCAGCCAAGAAACAGGATAGACTTAAAAATCAAAACGATAACAAAAATCTATTAGATTTCTACCAATGCCAGCACTTAAAACATCATTAAGCCTACAGATTACCTACCACTGACTGTGTCCCAAGTCCTGCTGGGATACCATAATAGATGAGCCCACCAGTCTCTGCAAGGAAGCATAGTCTGCTTTCAGCCTTTCTTGGTTCTCACAAGTGCCTTGCCCACCTCATATGTTGGGACTTTGAAGTCTCCCAAGAATAAAATCTAAAACTTCTGAGTCTCTCTTAGCACAGCAAAGAAATCTGTATCTCAGCTTGATTCTAGGTTTCTGCTCTTTCATTTCTAGGTTCTCGACAGATCTTGCCAAGCCCAGCCTTTGCCCTGTGACAAAGAGTGTCCCTGTGACTGAGGACTCTAGCTAGAGCCTGGCTTAATGCTCCTCTGGGCTGAAAAAGACCACTTGTGCTAAGGTCTGCCTGCACAGCTTGTATCAGTTAAAACACACACCATGTCTGCAGAGCTATTGCAGACGAGAGGAGAGATCCTAATGCCACTGATGACTAAAACCTTTCACTTAAGTTTTACCGGAAATCTTGATCTCTCCACTTGGAGTTTGGTCCCCAAATGCTTGTCTTCTTATCAGTTTTGCACGGTTTCTCAGCCTATGCTTAGGTACTAAAATGCAAAGTAATTACCTTATTAATTCTAGAACAGTTGAGCAATAGGTGAAAGAACCAGAAAGGGAGCAAGATGTTAGCCTTACTTTTAGTACAGTTAGAATTGAGAATGCAACTTGAACAAGAGACCAAAATGCGTTTCCCACTCTTTCCCAAGTTAGATTTTTGAAGCTACCTGGGAAAGATTTGAGATTGCAAAGACACTTACCCAGCCAGTCACATGGGGTATCTCAGCAAGCTTCACACCTCAATGAGGGTAGAGTCCAAGTGCCAAAAAGACTGAGGTGAGAGGTGTTCAGCTACCTTTAATCTATTAACACCACCCAATATAAAAAAAGTATGAGCCAATGGATGTCAGGCTTTACCCTTCTCACTAATCAGTTAAATCAGTTAAACTGCAGAGAGGAACCAGTGCAAAGATTGGACAGATGGGCAAAAGGTTTCTTCCAAAAACATATGAGAGGGCAGAAGTTCCAATTTTTTGCCAAGCAAAACGTGCAAAAAGGGAGAAGATGGTTCTTACAAACTGGAAAGCAATCAAGACTTTTTGTGTCTACAGATTTAGCGTCTCATATATTTGGCAAATTTCAACATGACCTTTAAGATGTTTTTACCAAATCGTAGACATAGATATGGAAATCATCATCAAATTTGATGAAATACACAGAGGGTTTTGCTTCTACCTGATGAATGACCATGCCAGTTCTCTTGGAGCCATCGTCTTTGGCATATTCCACCTGTTTGCCTACCAGGCTGTCTATGACTTCTCCTGGCTCCCTCTCTGCCGGAGGAGAATCATTGGAATCTTGAAGGATGCGGAGGTCACCGTCTTTATAATCATCTAAGAGCTGGTACATATATAACACAGGATCTTTCTCATAGGTAATGTAAAACCATGTGTTCATGACAGGTGCCTGAGCTAAGACCATCCCCCTCCATTCATTTTTGGAACCTTCCTCTGTCTCAAAAATATGTTCCACTGCTTTGCCAACCATTATTTCTGCTAAGTGTGTATCACTGATTCTAGATGATGCAACTCTATTAGGAAGGACTTCAAGTGATGACACTCTTTCATCTCTGTGAAGTTCCAATCCATAAACACAGTCAAATCCATCATATTTGATAAGATACAGAGAGGGATTTACAGGTACCTGATCCAGAACGGTTCCCTTCCACTGTGTTAGAGGTTCATCTCCATCTTTCCATCCGTGCTGAATTCTGCAGCCCACGATGTTCCTCTGAGGCTGGGAGGTGGGTCGGCTCCTATGCTTCTTGTGTGCAGCCTTCCTCTTCATCATGGTAACAGACACACTGCTGTGTCCAGCGCCTGTCCTGGACCGGTGCCCTGCAGCTGCCTTTCCAAACGGGGTCTTCATGCCTGCAGGGAGGAGCACAGTTGCCAGGTGGACCGAGAAAGGAAATTAACAAAAATCAATGCGTAACACGGAGAGCTTTTTCTCCTAATCTGCGCACCCCGTACACCCACGCCTGTTTTTATCGAAAGCTACCTAGCAAAGCTGGAAATCAAGGCACCCTCGCTGAGTGCCTGCAGTAACCTTACTCCCCAGCTCAGTTTCGCTAAACTAAAGCAAGAGATCTGCGGTTCGCTGAAATGGGAAGCATTTCCCCATTCCCCTCTCCCTGCTTCCAACACTACCCGGCCAGGAGGCACAGATTCCCCACCATCCCGAATTGCGGGCCTCAGGTGCCCAAATCGGACACCTCGCCTTGCCTCCGCAGTGAGCCTATGGAGAAGGAATATCAGCGGGCGAGCAGCCCAGTGCTTGCAAAAGCTGGGAGAGGACGATCCGTAGGCAAAGAGTGTCTCTAATAGGGCGGCGGAGCAGGCGAAGAGAACCGTGGCGGCGTCCCTAGCTCTTGGCTCCTGCGTCCTCCGCCTTCCTGTAGGCGGTGGCGGCGGCGGTGGCGGTGGCGGCGGCCGCAGCCCCTCCGCCACCTCGGACTCCCACTAGTCGCTGCTGCGCCGCAGTCTCCTCCCTCTTTCTCTAGCGCAGCTTCCGGCCAGTAGAGAGGCCTCCCCTTCCTGCCAAACACCGCGTGGCGCCCCTCCCTCACCAACCAGTACCACAGCCCTGGGTGTGGAAGGTGTTCCTAGGCTCTCGGTACCGCCTCTTCCCCCAAACCAGAAGCTGTGGAGCCCACAACCACCTTTCTCTTACTTCATAGGTTTACCTCCTCTGGTTCGGGGCGCTCCCCCGCACCCCACCTCACCTCCACTCTGGCGCCCCTGCCTCATTTGCTTTCCACGTTTCATGAATTAGCCCTTTCCTTTCCCCTCCCTCCCCGCGTCCCCCACCGTCCTTTGAAGGGGATTTGCGGTAGGACAAGAAAAATGCACTAGTACTCAGTGTTCAGGCTGCCATCTTGACCCAATCTACCTAATTTTTACTGACTTGTCATTCTCAGACTTCGCTTCTTGAGGATTTCTTTTCTTTTCCCCTGATTGCAAAAGAATTTCATGCACAATATGGACACTGTAAAAATCATAAAATTGACATAAAAAGAAAATAATTAACTGTAAGCCGGCCTCTCATTTTCCAGGACTCACAGTGAAATAGTAACTCATCATTTCCTTTTCCTTTCTTCTAAGCTCTTACAAAGCTGGGATAACATTGCTTACGCACTTTCATGTCCTGCACATTTCTATATAGAATAAGCATTTGCTCAGGTTTTTATATATTTTCTGAGAACATGTTTTGTAGTGGCTTCATAAAATTCAGCATTAGGATTTTTCATAATTTTGCCATTGCCTCCTATCTTCAGACATTTAATTTTCTACTATCTATAAATTGTGCGTACACATGAATTATTCTGTTCACTGGAACAGAATAACCTAGACACTAAACTTATAACTCAGAAAAATTGCTATAATTAAAACAGGAATTTGTAAGATCATAAATCTGTGGAGAAAGACATTCTAGAAGTGATTCAATCATTTTTATTGTTACAGCCATCCTAGTGGTTATTAAGCGGTATCTCATTGTGGTTTTAATTTGCATTTCCCTAATGACTAATAAGGATAAGCATCTTTTTGTGTGCTTGTTGGACATTTGTGTATCTTTGGAGAAATGTCTATTTCAAATTCTTTATTCACTTTGTAATTGAATTGTTTGTACCAGGGCTGTTAATTTTTCTTTTAAAATTCTGGATAGAAGAACCTAATCAGATATATGATTTGAAAATATTTCATTTTGTGGGGCATCTTTTTATTTCGTGACAGAATTTTTGATGCACAAAAGTTTAAAACTTGGTGAAATCCCACTTATGTATTTTTTGTTTATTGCTTGTACGTTTGGAGTCACATGTAATTAAATATGGTCAAATCCAAGTTCATTAAAATGTACCCCTATATTTTATTGTAAAATTTTGTTTTTAGCTCTTATATTTATGTCTTTGACCCATTTTGAGGTAATTATTGTGTATGTTGCAACGAAGGAGACCAAATTCCTTCTTTTGCACATGGCTATCCACTTGTCTCAGCACCTTCTGTTGAAAAGACAATTCTTAGCCCATTTAATTGTCTTAGCACACTTGCTGAAAATCAATTTACTACAGATGTATAGGCTTATATTTGGACTCTTAATTCTATCTTATAGAATTTTATGCAAAAACCACATTTATTTTTGTTTATCTTTATGCAAGAACCATATTTACTTTTTGATTACTGTAGTTGTACACTGTGTTTGAAATCAGAAAGTGTTTTTGATGCACAAAAGTTTAAAACTTGGTGAAATCCAACTTTTTGTTGTTGTTATTATTTGTTTGTTTATTGCTTATTGCTGTATTTGGAGTCAATCTAATTAAACATTGGCAAATCCAAGTTCATTAAAATGTACCCTTATGTTTTATTGTAAAATTTTGTTTGTTTTTAGGATTGAATTTTAGGATTGTCTTTTCCTTTCCTGAACAAAAGGATGATTGGGATTTTGATAAGGGTTGCATTGACTCTGTAGATAAACTTGGGGAGTATTGTTATCTCAACAATATTGTCTTCCAATCCGTGAACACAGAGTTTCCAGAGGGGATAATTTCCCCTAACAGTTTTTTTTTGTTTGTTTGTTTGTTTGTTTGTTTTTATGAACACTGGGTACTTACAATTTATTTACGTCTTCTTTAAATTATTTCAGCAATGTTCTGTAGTTTTGGTTAGATTCATTTCTAAGTTACCTTATTCTTTTTGCGATGCTATCATAAATGGAATTGTTTACTGTGAAATTGTGAAATATGTATTTGATCTTTGATCTCCTTTCCTGGCATTCAGTTCCTAAAACTCTTAAAGTATCCTGAGCAATAAGAGTGTCTTTTGTATGCTAATAAGATGACTGATGATTGGCAGCCCCTAGATATCTTCAGGATGGGGGCTGTTCACCAGAAAGACCAGGGCATGATTAGAAGATGGAACAGAGAGGAGTTAAAGGTTAAATCGATCACCAATGGCCAATGATGTCTACATAATGAAGGCTTCATAAAAACCCAATATGACAAGGTAAGAGAGCTTCAGGATAGCTGAACACCTGGAGGTTCCTGAAGGGTGGCTCACTTGAACAGGGCATGGAAGCCTGGTACCCCATACCTTACCCAATGTGTCTCTTCCTTCTGGGTATTCATCTGTATCTTTTGTAATATCCTTTACAATAAATGGGAAATGTAAGTGAAGTGTTTCCCTGAGTTTTGTGAGCTGCTCTAGCAAATTCATTGAATGAGAATCTTGATTTACAGCTGGTCTGTTAGAAGTACAGATCATAACTTTAAACTTGTAATTGGCATCTAAAGTACAGGGCAGTCTTGTGGGATTGAGCCCTCATGATTTTTAAGCATTGATATCATATCCTGTCTTCGTTCAGGCTGTTATAACAAATTACCACAGAATGAGTGGCTGAAACAATAAATGTTTATTTCTCACAGTGCTGGAGGCAGGAAAGTCCAAGATAAAAAGTACAGGCCAATTTGGTTCCCTGGGATAGGCCCTCTTTCTGGTTCCAAATGGCTATCTTCTCACTGTACCCTCACATGCTGGAGAGCAGAGAGAGGAAAAGCTCTCTTGCCACCTCTTATAAGTGCACTAATCCCATTCATAGGGGCTTTACCCTCACGACCTAATTATCTCCCAAAGGCTCCACCTTCAAATAGTATTACACTGGAGATAAGGCTTTAACATATACATTTAGGGGACAGGGGCACAAACATTCAATCCATGGCATATCCTGAAATTTTACTGAGTTCTTTTAATCGTTTCAGTAGTTATTAGATTTTTTAGGATCATTGCTATATGAAATGGTATTATTAGCACATAAAAATAGTTTTACATTTTCCTTTCTAATATGGATAACTTTTATTCATTTATTTTCTTGCTCGATTGTCCCATCTAGAACTTACTCCACTACAATGTTGAATATAAATAGTGAGGGGGCATTCTTGTCCTCTTCTTATACTTAGGAGGAAAGGTTTCAGCCTTTCACTGTTGAATGTGAATTTAGCTGTTTATAAAATTCATTTATGTCTTTTATCTTGAAGAGTTCCCTTCTATTCCTAGTTTACAGGTTTATTGTTATTATTATTATGAGAGGGCATTGGAATTTGTAAAATGCTTTTTTGTGTCATTGAGATAATCATTTTTTCCCTTCATCCTATTGAGATGTATTATTTTCATTGATTTTATAAGATGTTTAAATTGGAGTAACTTAACTATAACATAAAATTACCACTTTAAGAGTACATTGTTGTGCAATCACCATTATCCATTTTCAGAACTTTTTTGTTATCCCAAACATAAAATATGTACCCATTAAAAAATAATTTCCTATTTCTCCCTCTCTCATTCCCTGGTAACCTCTTTTCCTTGATGCATCATACAAGTGAAATCATACTATATTTGTTGTTTTATGTCTGTCTATTTTCACTTAGCATACTGTCTTCAAGATTCATTTATGTTATAGCATTTACCACAATTTCATTTCTTTTTTATTGAGACGGAGTGTTGCTATGTTGCCCAGACTGGAGTGCAATGGTGTGGTCTTGGCTCACTGCAACCTCCACCTCCTGGGTTCAAGCAATTCTCCTCCCTCAGCCTCCTGAGTAGCTGGGATTACAGGCATCTGCTGCCATGCCCAGCTAATTTTTGTATTTTTAGTAGAGACAGGGTTTCACCATGTGGCTGATCTTGAACTCCCAACCTTGTGATCCACCTGCCTTGGCCTCCCACAGTTCTGGGATTACAGCCATGAGCCCTCGCGCCTGGCCAATTTTATTCCTTTTTAAGGCTGAGTAATATTCTGTTGCACCTATATATCACATTTTGTTTTTCAGTTCATCTGACAATAGACATTAGGTTTGTTTCCACCCTTTGGCTATATGAATGATGATGCCATGAATATTTGTGTACAAATATTTGTTCAAATCCCTGCTTTATTTTCATTAGAGTATATACTGATAAGTATAATTACTGGATCATATGATAATTTAACTTTTTGAGGAACTGCCAAACTGTTTTCCACAGTGGCTGTACCATTTTACATTCTCATCAGCAATGCACAAGTATTCCAATTTCTCCACATCTTCATTCACACTTTTTATTATATTTGTTTGTAATAGTCATCATAATGAATGTACAGTGGTATCTCATTGTGCTTTTGACTTGCATTTTCCTAATGATTAGTGAAGCTGAGCATCTTTTTATGCTTTTATTGGCCATATGTATCTCTTTGAATGTCTATTCAAGTCGTTTGCCCACTTTCTAGTTGGTGCTTGTTTATTATCATTAAGTTGTAGGAGTTTGTTGTATATATAATTCCTTCATTGAATATATAATTTACAATTTTTTTCTCATTCCGTGAGTTGTCTTTTCATTCTGTTGATGGTGTTCCTTGATGCATTATTTTTTTTTATTTTAACAAAGTACAATGTCCTTTTTTGATTCCTGTGCTCTTTGTGTCATATCTTACAATTGGTTCCAAAATCCAATTTCATAAAAGTTTTCCCTTATGTTTACTTCTAACAGTTTTTATCGTTTTAGCTCTTATGTTTATGTTTTTGGTTCATTTAAAACAGCATGGTGTAAGGTATATGATGTATATTGTGTAAGGTAAGGGTTCAACATCCTTCTTTTGCAAATGTGCATGTAGTTTTCCCAGAATTGATTGTCAAAAATATTTTTCTTTCCCCATTTTATAGTCACGGCATTGTCAAAAATCACTTACATAAATAAGCAAGGGTCTATTTCATACCTCTCTTTTATTCCATTGGTCTACGTACTATAGTTCCATATTATCATTTCAAGCCAGGTAATATGATTGCTCCAGTTTTGCTCTTTTTGCTTAGCATAGCTTTCATTATTCTGGGTCCTTTTCGATTCCATGTAATTTCTTTTTTTTTTTTTTTCTGTGAAGAATGTCATTTGTATTTTGATAGAAATTGCATTGAATCTGTAGATGGCTTTGGGTAGTATGAATAATTTTCATTATAGAGATCTCTCTCTTTGGTAAATTCCTAGGTATTTCATTTTATCTGTGGCTATTGTAAATGGGACAAGTTTTTTAATTTTTATTTTTTGGATTTTTTTACTGTTGGAATATAGAAATGCCACTGCATTTTCTATGTCGATTTTATGTCCTGCAACTTTAATTTAATTTTTATTTTTTATTTGCTTGTATTTAGTTTTTGTTTATCCATTGTATGTTTTTTGGTTTGAAGTTACTCTGAGTCTTGTCTTATAACCCATTATTTAAACCTAATAAATACTCAACACCTTTCGCATAAACAAAGAAGCAAAAAGAAAAGAAAAACTATGCCTCAATTTTGCCCCCCCACATTGCTTTTTTACTTTTCATTTTTTTATTTGTATCTCCTTGTACTGTCTATGCATTGAAAAGTTGTTGTAGTTATTATATTTGATTAGTTCATAATTTAGTCTTTTTACATAGGATAAAAGTTGTTTATGCAGCATAGCTACAGTGTTATAATATTCTGTGTTTTTTTGTGTGTATACTTACCATTACCATGGAGTTTTGTACCTTCAGTGATCACTTATTGCTCATTAATGTCCTTTTTTTTCTGATTGAAGTAAAACTTTTAGCATTTCTTGTAGGACTTGTCTGGTGTTGATTAAATCTCTTATATTTTGTTTGTGAGGGAAAGTATTTATTTTTCTTTCATGTTCGAAGGATAATTTTACCAGATATATTATTCTAGGGTAAAAACTTTTTTTTTTTTAAATTTTAAGTCAGTACCTTAAATATGTCATGCCACTCTCTCCCTGCCTGTATAGTTTCCACTGACAAGTCTGTTGCCAGACTTAGAGTTCCACTTTATGTTGTTTCTTTTCTCTTCCTGCTTTTCAGATTCCTTATCTTTGACCTCTGAGAGTTTAATTATTAAATGTCTTGAGGCAGTCTGTTTTGGGTTACGTCTGCTTGGCGTTTTATAACCTTCTTGTCCTTTAATATTGATATCTTTCTCTAGGTTTGGGAAATTCTCTGTTATTATCCCTTTGAATACGGTTTCTAACCCTATCTTTTTCTCTACCTCCTCTTTAAGGCACATTTTTAATTTTATTTTTATTTTTATTTTTTTGAAATAGTGTCTTGCTCTGTCACCCAGGCTGGAGTGCAGTAGTAAGATCTTGGCTCACTGCAACTTCCACTTCCCGGGTTCAAGCGATTCTCCTGCCTCAGCCTCCCAAGTAGCTGAAATTGCATAGGTGTGTGCCACTATGCCTAGCTAACTTTTATATTTTTAGTAAAGGCAGTGCTTCACTGTGTTGGCTAGGCTGGTCTCGAACTCCTGATCTCAAGTGTTCTGCCTGCCGCAGCCTCCCAAAGTGCTGGGATTACAGGTGTGAGCTACCCTGCCCAGTCCAATGACTGTTATGTTTGTCTTTTTGAGGCTATCTTCTAGATTCTGTAGTCTTGCATTATTGCTTTTTTTTTCTTTTATTCTTCTGTCTCCTCTGTGTATTTTTGAAATTACCCATCTTTAAGTTCACTAATTCTTTCTTCTACTTGATCAATTCTGCTATTAAAAGACTCTGATGCATTCTTTTATATGCCAATTACATTTTTAAGCTCCAGAATTTCTGGTTAATTCTTTTTAATAATTTTAATCTTTTGTTAAGTTCAACTGATGGAATTCCGAAGTTCTTCTCTGTTATCTCGAATTTCTTTGAGTTTCCTCAATAAAGCTGTTTTGTATTGTCTGTCTGAAAGGTCACATATGTTTGTTTCTCCAGAAATGATTCCTGGAGGCTCAGTTAGTTCATTTGGTGAAGTCATGTTTCCTGATTGGTGTTAATGGTAATACATGTTCTTTGATTTGTGGGCAATGAAAATTCAGTTATTTATTGCAGTCTTCACTGTCTGGGCTCTTTGGTACTTGTCCATTTTTGGAAGTCTTTCCAGATATTTGAAATAACTTGGGTGTTGTAATCTACATAGTATCTGCTTTAGAAGGCATGCCAAGCCCAGTAACACTGTGGTTCTTGCAGACTCATAGAGGTACCACCTTGATAATCTTGAAAAAGTTCCAGGAGAGTTCTCTGGATTACCAGGCAGAGACTCTTTTTTCTTCCCCTACTCTCTCCCAGAGTTTCTCTCTTTGTTCTGAGTCACCTATATCTGGGAGTGAAGTGACACAAATAGCCCTGTGGCCACCACCACTATGACTGCCCTGGGTAATACCTGAAGCCATCACAGCACTGGATTTCACCCCAGTCCTGCTGTAACCACTCCCTGGACATTTCCTATGTTTGCTCAAGACCCTGGGGCTCTACAATTAGCCAGGGGCAAGGTCAGCTAGTCCCATGTCATTCCCTTCAAGGTGGTAAGTTCTCCTAGGCCCTAAGTGGGTCCAGAGATGTTTTCCAGGAATCACGAGCTAGGAACAAAAACCTTAGAAGTCTAACTGGTGTTCTATTGTATTGTGACTGAGCTGGCACTCAAACCACAAGATGCAGCTCTTTCGATTCTTCCCTTCCCTTTCCAAAAGCAGAGGAGCCTCATCTGGTAGTCACTGTCATCACAGACCATGGGGAGTACTTCAAGACTACTACCAATGTTCCTTTGATACCTGAGCTGTTTTAAGTCAGCTTGTAGTGAATGCTGCATGGCCTGGTATTCATCCTTCAGGACTCTGCCTCTGACCCAAGGCAGGCCCAGAAATGCTGGAACCAACCCAAATGTCCATTAATGATAGACTGTATAAAGAAAACGTTATATATATACATCATGGAATACTATGCAGCCATAAAAAGAAATGAGTACATGTCCTTTTCAGGGACATGGATGAAGCTGTAAGCCATTATAATCAGCAACTAACTCAGGAACAGAAAAACAAACACCACATGTTCTCACTCATAAGTCGACTTGAACATTGAGAATGCATGGACACAGAGAGGGGAACAACACATACCAGGGCCTGTTGGGTGGTAGGGGTGAGGGGAGGAAACTTAGAGGATGAGTCAATAGGTGCAGCAAACCACCATGGCACACATATACCTATGTAACAAACCTGAATGTTCTACACATGTATCCTCCCATGTTTTTTGAAATAAAGAAAGAATGAAAATTCTGTCTATGAGTCAATCCCTGGAACTGAGAACCCCAAGAGCCCACTTGGTACTCTATTGCCCTGTGGCTCTGCTGATACTTAAGGTGCAAGACAAAGTCCCCTTTAATTTGCCCTTTACTTTTCTCAAGCAGAAAGAATTTCCTGCAATAGCCACCACTGATGATAATGTTCCGAGTCTCACCTGGAGTCAGCATGTCTCAGAGGCTCACCCAAGGTTCTTGATGTAGCACCCGGTCAAAGGTGTTTGAACCAAAGGGACTCCATCTTTGATAGGGGCTGGGTAAAATAAGGCTGACACCTAGTGGCCTGCATTCCGAGAAGGTTAGGCATTTTTAGTCACAGAATTAGATCGGAGATTTGCACAAGATACAGGTCATAAAGACCTTGATGATAAAACAAGAAGCTGGACAAAACCCATCAAAACCAAGATGGCAAATGAAAACGACCTCTGGTCATTCTTATTGCTTATTACACGCAAATTTTAATACATTAGCATGCTGAAAGATACTCCCACCAGCACCATGACAGTTTACCAATGCCAGAGCAACGTATGGAAGTTACCCTATATCATCTAAAAAGGTAAGGAACCCTCAGTTATAGGAATTGCCTACCTCTTTCTGAGAAAACTCATGAATAACTTACCTCTTGTTTAGCATATAACCAAGATGTAACTAAGTATACTCTGTTGAGCAGCTCTTGCTGCTGTTCTGCCTGTGGAGTAGCTGTTCTTTATTCCTTTACTTTCTTAATAAACTTGCTTTCACTTTACTTTATGGACTTGCCCTGAATTCTTTCTTGTGCAAGGTCCGAAAACCCTCTCTTGTGGTCTGGGTTGGAATCCCTCTCTGCTGATATTACTGCTGGTTATTCAGGGCCTTAAAGCTTTTCAGTTAGCAGACAATAAATGCTGCTAGAACTACGCCTTTCTCTTCAAGGAAATATGTTTCCTTCTGTCCCAGGGTGTATCTAGAAATATCATCCAGGAAATAAGGCCTGGAAACAGTGTCTCATGACCCATACTGCTGCCCTATCCTGCTGTGGCTGGGCTGGTAGTCAAGATGCAAGACAAAGTCCTTCACATTCTTCCTTCTCCCCTTCTCAAGCAGATGAAAGGAGTCTTTTTTGGGAGCCACGAGATGTGCAACTTGGGGTTTGGGTAGAGGTGATGCCAGCACTCCCTTAGCAGTATAAGTCTGTGTATCAGTAGGTCATGTACCCCCACTCCCACCTCAGTTCACTGTTTCTGGGCTAAGTTCAGCACTGGAAGTTGCCTTAGAGTTGGAGTCCTTTTGGCCTAGACTGCCTTTTAAATTTACTTAGTGATCCAGAGTACTTCAGCCCATGGTGGTGAGGTTTGAAGGAACTCAAGTTCAGACTGCTGGTATTGGTGATTCTCTTCTAGCTAGTGCTGGTTTAAGTGCTCCTTCTGTGGATGGGCATCAGCTGAATTTGGTCTGATTTTTCTTTCTGCTCTAATGGCGCAGAACTGAGTTTAGTGCCTTACAATTGCTGTGTTATTTCTCCTGCAACACCCAGAGAGGCTCTCTGCACCACCCTTCCACTGCCTGTGGTAGGGGAGGGGTGGCATCAGCAATACAAGGCTGTTTTTTTCTATCTCTTCAGTGCCTTTTTCAGTGATACAAAGGAAAAGAAGGTAATATGAGGGCTCATCTGATTATGGTTTTTATAAAGGTGTTTTTTTCTCTGTAGATAGTTGTTAACTTGGTGTCCTTGCAGGCCTTCTATTTCATCATCTTGCTTCCTAGCTCCCACATTTTCTTTATTTAGTCTATCATTGATGGGCATCTAGGTTGATTCCATAACTTTGCTGTTGTGAATAGTGCTGTGAAGAACATACATATACATGTGTCTTTATTGTAGAATAATTTATATTCCTTTGGGTATATAGGCCATAATGAGATTGCTGGGTCAAACGGTAATTCTAAGTTCTCTGAGAAATCACTGCACTGTTTTTCACAATGGCTAAACTAATTTACATTCCCATCAGCAGTGTATAGGCTTTCCCTTTTCTCCTCAACCTCACCAGCATCTGTTAAGATATTTTAATCATAGCCTTTCTGATTGGTGTGAGATGGTATCTATCACATTTTGGTTTTGATTTGCATTTCTCTAATAATTAATGATGCTGAGCATTTTTTATATCCTTGTTGGCCATATGTATGTCTTCTTTTGAAAGGTGTGTGTTCATGCCCTTTGCCTACTTTTTAATGGAGTTGTTTGCTTTTTGCTTTTTAAATTTATTTACGTTTCTTATAGATACTGAATATTAAACCTTTTTTGGATGCATAGTTTGTTAATTCCTTCTCCTTTATTTTACATTGCTGGTTTACTCTGTTGATAGTTTCTTTCGCTATGCAGAAGCTCTTTTGTTTAATTAGTTTCAGTTTGTCAATTTTTATTTTTGTTGCAATTGTTTTGCCAAGACCTGTGTCCACAGCACTATTTTCTATGTTATTTTTCAGACTTTTCATAGTTTCAGGTTGCACATTTAAGTCTTTAATGTATCTTGAATTCTCTTTTCTATATAGTTTAAGAAAGTTGTCTAGTTTTAATCTTTTGCATATGGCTAGCCAGTTATCCCATCACCTTTTATTGAATAGGGAATACTTTCCTCATTGCTTGTTTTTGTCATCTTTGTCAGAGATGAAATTGTTTCAGGTGTGTGGCATTGTTTCTGTGCTCTCTATTCTGTTTTATTTTTCTATGTGTCTGTTTTTGTACCAGTACCATGCTGTTTTGGTTACTGTCACCTTGTAGTATAGTTTGAGGTGGGGTAACTTGATACCTCCAGCTTTGCTCTTCTTGCTTGGGATTGCCTTGACTATTTGGGCTCCTTGTTGTTTCCATATAAATTTTAAAATAGTTCTTCCTATTTCTGTTAGGAATGTAATTAGTAGTTTGGTAGGAATATAAATGATCTGTAAATTGCTTTGGGCAATGTATTAGCTGTTCTGGCATTGTTATAAAAAAATACCTGAGTCAGGCATGGTGGCTGACACCTGTAATCCCAGCACTTTGAGAGGCTGAGGTAGGCAGATCACCTGAGGTTAGGAGTTTGAGACCAGCCTGATCAACATGGAGAAACCCTGTCTCTACTAAAAATACAAAATTAGCCAGGTGTGGTGGTACATGCCTGCAATCCCAGCTACTCAGGAGGCTCAGGCAGGAGAATAGTTTAAACCCAGGAGACGGAGGTTGCAGTGAGTCGAGATAGCACCATTGCATTCCAGCCTGGGCAACAAGAGTTAAACTCTGTTTCCCAGAAAAAAAAAAAAAAAAAAAAAAAAACAAACAAACTGAGACCGGTTAACTTATTATAAAAAGTGTTTCATTTATTTACTCATAGTTCTGCAGGATGCACAGAAATTATAGCTGTATAGCCAGTACAGCATAGCTGTCCTAGTACTGTAGTGTTTTGGATCCTGGAAGCTTGTTGTATACTTTGAAGTTCAATAACGTGATGCATCCAGGTTTGTTCTTTTTGCTTAGAATTGCCTTAGCTATTCACAGTGTTTTTGTGGTTCCATATGAATTTTAAAATAGTTTTACTAATTCTGTAAAGAATGTTATTGGTAGTTTGATAGGAGTAGCATTTAATTTGTAAATTATTTTGGGCATTATGGCCATTTTAACAATATTGATTCTTCCTATCCACGAGTATGGAATATTTTCCTATTTGCTTGTGCCCTCTCTGAATTCTTTGAGCAGTGTTTAAAAATTCTCATTGCAGACATTTTTCACCTCCCTGCTTAGTTGTATTCCTAGGTATTGTATTCTATTTTGTGGTGATTGAGAATTGGGATTGGGTTCTTGATGTGGGTCTCAGCTTGGATTTTCTATGTGTATAGGAATGCAACTCATTTTGTACATTGATGTTGTATTCTGAAACTTTGCTGAAGTTGTTTCTCTAATCAAGAAGCTTTTAGACAAACACTGGGTCTTTTTAAGGTATAGAATTATATTTTCTGTACATAGGGATAGTTAACTTTTTCTCTTCTTATTTGGATGCCTTTTATTTCTTTCTCTTGCCTGATTGCTCTGGCCACAGCTCCCAGCACTATGCTTTACAGTATCCAGCCACAGGCAGCAGGTCAGGATGGTTAGGTTAAACCCAAGCAGTCTGCATTCTGATCACCAACCTGTCCGAGGTTATGAGATTGCCGTGTGCGGCAGAAATTCTCTCTATCAGGCCACAACAGTCCCAGTTTGATTTCATGAAGAAAGGCATACTCAGCTGCCATGCCACAGCATGTACATACATCACATTCTTCTCTGTGTTCTAACAGTGGGGGATCATTCCCAGCTCAAGATTATATCACAAATTTTGTCTCCAAAAATTTTGTCTCCAAAAATCTCTGTATGATATGCTTGAAGGGGTTCCAAAGCCCAACCACAAACTGTAATAAAGAAGTTTGAATTTATTCCAGTCCACCACCGAAACACTACTGAAGTAATGCAATGGTGACTATGCTGTAGGCCTCCCCACTGTGGGAACAGCCACGTGGGCAGTCTTGAGAGGGACTGGCAGGTGTGGGGTACATGGTTTGAATGCACCTTGTTCCACAGCAATGATGGTGAAACCTGTCCTTGGTATGTGTGAGAGTGCCTGGAACTCTGCTTACTCCCTCTTTGTCAGTCAGTCAGCAGCAGCAGCAGCAACAACTCAGGGCAGGATACAGAGCCCTTAAGGAAGAGCACCCAGAATCACATTTTGCTGCAGCTTCCCAGTGCATAGAAGCCTTTGGGGCTTCACATGAGTTTGAGCAGTGCTACTGTGTGCCAAACAAACAGCTCCCATTGCCAGTCAGGAGGTCTGAAGGGATTGTGGAACTCTCCTATAGTTAAGATTGCAGAGGTTCATGGTCAAAATGTAAAGCCTCAGAGTCCCCTTACTTACTCCCTCCTTGGGTCTGGGTTCAGGGGATGGTCCTGCTGCACAGTAATTTTGAGCAGGGAGTCCTGCTTCCTCTCTTTTCACTAACCATATTCCCCATTAGCTCTCTGTCATATTTCAGTGCCCTGTTCAAGGTTTACTCAATATTTTGGTTTCTTTCTGTAAAAGAGGCATGTTCTACCTGCAGCTAGTCAGTAATCTTGATCTTTATAAATTTAGATTTTAAAAAACTTTTTTGTCAACTTCTTCATTGAGCCTTTGCTGGTTCAGGAGCATGTTGTTTAATTTCCATGTGTTTTTGTATTTTCTGGGGTTCCTCTAGTTATCAATTTGTAGTTCTATTCCATTGTGGTGAGAAAAGATTTTTAATATAATTTTTACTAAAAAAGTGTTCAAACTTGTTTTGTGACTTAATGTATGATTTAATCTGGAGAATGTTCCATGTGCTGATGAAAAGAATGTGTCTTCAGGCTGGGTGCAGTGGCTCAGGCCTGTAATTCCAGCACTTTGGGAGGCTGAGGTGGGTGGATCACAAGGTCAGGAGTTCAAATTCAGCCTGCCCAAATGGTAAAACCCTGTCCCTACTAAAAATACAAAAATTAGCAAGGTGCGGTGACAGGAGCCTGTAATTCCAGCTACTCAGGGCTGAGGCAGGAAAATCACTTGAACCTGGGGGGCAGAGGTTGCAGTGAGCCAAGATTGTGCCGCTGCACTCCAGCCTGGGTGACAGAGTGAGACTCTGTCTCTGTCTCAAATATATATATATATATATATATATATATATATATATATATATATATATAAATTTGAACCAGCTGGGTGAATTGTTTTGTAAATGTCAGTTACACCTAATTGATCTAGTGTGTAGGTTAACTCTGCTATTTCTTTGTTGATTTTCTGTCTGAATTATTTTCACATTACTGAGAAGAGAATGTTAAAATTCCCTATTGTTATTGTAATGCAGTTTGTCTCTGCCTTGAGATTTATTTGATATGTTTTGCATGTGTCTCCACCCAAATCTCATCTTGATTTATGGCTCCCATAATCCCCATGTGTCATGGGAAGTACCTGGTGGGAGGTAATTGATTCACGGGGTAAGATTATTCCACGTTGTTCTTATGATAATGAATAAGTCTTATGAGATCTGATGGTTTTATAAAGGGCAGTTCCCCTGCATAAGCTCTCTTGCATGCTGCCATTAAGACGTGCCTTTGCCTCTTGTTCTGTTCTGCCATGATTGTAAGGCCTTCCTAGCCATGTAGAACTGAGTCCATTAAACCTCTTTTTCTTTATAAATTACCCAGTCTTGGATATTTCTTCATAGCAGTATGAATATGGCCTGGTACATATTAATGTTGCTTTCCATACATGGGAGCTTTGGGGTTGGTGCTGGGATTATAGATACTTATACTTGTGATATTTGCTTGTTGAATTGGCCCCTTTATCATTATACAGTGACAATCTTTGTTTTTACAGTCTTGATTTGTAGTCTTTAAAATCTGATTAATGTGTAGCTACTTTGGTTTTTTCTGGTTTCCAGTTATTTGGAGTATTTTTTGCTACTACTTCGCTTTTGGCCTGTGTGTGTCTTTATAGGTAAAGTTAATTTATTTAAGGAGGCATACATTTAAATTTATTTCTTTATTCACTCACCTTCTCTTTGCCTTTTAATTAAATAATTTAAATCATATGCATTCAGCATTTTATTTTTATTTATTTTATTTTATTTTAATATTATATATATTTTATTGCATTTTAGGTTCTGGGGCCCCTGTGAAGAACATGCAGGATTGTTGCACAGGCACATACATGGCAATGTGGTTTGCTGCCTCCATCCACATCACCTGTATTTGGCATTTCTCCCCATATTATTTTTCCCTAACTCCCTACCCCCCACCGTCCCTCCCTTAGTCCTCCTCCCACAGACCTCAGTGTGTGATGCTCCTCTTCCTGTGTCCATGTGTTCTCATTTTTCAACACCTACCTATGAGTGAGAATGTGCGGTGTTTGATTTTCTGTTCTTGTGTCAGTTTGCTGAGAATGATGGTTTCCAGGTTCATCCATGTCCCTACAAAAAACACGAACTCTTCGTTTTTTATGGCTGCATAGTATTCCATGGTACATATGTGCCACATTTTCCCGGTCCAGTCTATCATCGATGGGCACTTGGGTTGGTTCCGAGTCTTTGCTATTGTAAACAGTGCTGCAATGAACATACATGCACATGTGCCCTTATAATAGAACGATTTTTTTTTTTTACACATAGAAAGGATTTATTTCTTAAGGGTCTGGCTGTCTGTACATACACATGAATGGACTGGTAAAAATGTACCATGTATGTCTCACAAGGAAATATGGTTGAAAAACGTTGGAGAAACGCTCTGAAGTGTCCATTCCCTATATCTGGTCAAATGTAATGGCAGTTATCATTTCTCCCTCCAATTCTACCCCAACCTCCACCCCAACAACAGACAGTGATATAGGTCCTCCTTTTCAGCCCTAACAAACATTATGAACTTAAATTCACTTCAGAGAAAGTTCAAAATAAGGCTTTTCATTTCAATAATTTCATGAAGGGATGGGCTATGCAAATATTTGAAGCTTGTGTTGTCACTTCATTTTTTTCTCCTTTTAAACTAATTTCATCAAAATAAATATCAATGTCATAGTACATTTTTCCAAAATATATTTTTATAGCATCAAAATAACCAGATAACATCCTATGAAATTCTAAAAACAGGTGACAAGGTTGGACCACCGCAGGTACTATTTAGGCCACAATACTTGGACTCTATCTCCTCCAGAGGGTTTACAAAGGTGGCAGTTAGGCACCCACTCCAGATCCTAGAAATAAGGGTATTTGTGGTAGTGCAATCTCCTTTCCAATCGTTGCGGCCTTTTGAAATCCTGGGATCATATATCTCGCTGATAGAAACGTGGGAGTATTGCTTATGCAGTTCCAGAACCCCAGAAGAAAAAGGCCACAGTTCTCTCTCAATGGCTTGCCATTTTCTTTCTTTCTTTCTTTTTTTGTTTTTGAGACAAGTTCTCACTCTGTCACCCAGGCTGGAGTGCACTGGCAGAATTATGGCTCACTGTAGCTTCCGCCTCCCACGTTCAAGCAATTTTCCCACCTCAGCCTCCTGAGTAGCTGGGACCACAGGGTGTGCCACCAAGATTTTTGTATTTTTAAAAATTTATTTATTTAACTTTAGGTGCATCCTACATCTGGCATTTCTGCCCACGTTATTCCTCCCCACTCACCCCTCCCTCCCCACCCATTGCTGTCTCTCCCCTACCCCTCCTAACTGCCCCCAGTGTGTGATGCTTCTCTCCCTGAGTCCAC